>NC_090997.1:18382500-18682500 GCF_041146395.1 Eulemur rufifrons | reverse complement strand
ATATCATACACCATACTCTATTTCCTCTAGTATCTTGGATGCTTCCCTCAGTATGAGTAATATTGTCTCGGTATGAGTAATAAAAGGGAAAAGGGAGATTAAGTGTATATATATACATATATAT
Source organism: Eulemur rufifrons (assembly GCF_041146395.1). Taxonomy (NCBI): domain Eukaryota; kingdom Metazoa; phylum Chordata; class Mammalia; order Primates; family Lemuridae; genus Eulemur; species Eulemur rufifrons. The sequence continues at coordinate 18,682,376 of NC_090997.1, read as the reverse complement.
ATGAGAGATAGGCTGAAGAAAAAATTTCAAAATGTCTTAAACATAGGTGGTAAAGCGTCTTGAAGCTCTCCAAGGGAGTGAACCACTTTCCCTCCCACTCTCTGGTGCACCGTTAATATGTTTATTTTCTTAGAAGAAACAAATCTTAGTCCCTTCACTTAACAAACTTTTCCCCCTCATAAGTAAAACATGTTGTTTGGTCGGATGACATTGCATAAATGACCAGTTGAATGGCACTAAGTCGAAAATTGGATAAACTACGGTGTCCTTTTGCATGGGATTCACTCTTTGTCTGGTGCTTGCAAATGTTCTAATCCCCTCTTTTGAAAAATGCCCGGCTTTGTGCCTAGCACAGAAAAAAAATTTGTACAGATACAAAAAAATCAGCAGCAGACGCGGCTATTAAAAGGAGTAAATAGGTTTTAGTTGAGCTAAGCATTGAATGGCAGATTTTTTTCCCCTTGAGACATAAGGGGATCCTTGTGAAAAATGTAAAAATACCCTGAGCGTATAAAATTATTTTGTGAATATAAATGTAGAAAGTCAAGGTTTATGTGTCCAAATCTTTTTTCTTCTTCACCGATCTTGCCGGTATGGCTCTTTGTTAGAACTATAAGGGCTTTCACTTTAATTTAAAAATAATCCCTTGCTCAGAGGTAAATGAGGGGAAAAGATTTTCTGTGCGCAACAAGGGATCTCTTATGTCTCCAACTTGTGCTCTTGAAATACCTCTCCATTTGTTATGGAGAGCATGCAGAAGGTGGCCAGCTTTGTGCAGACCGAAAAAGTAGGGATTCGCAGGTAGAGCTGCACTTTCAGCTAAAAAGAAATACAAATTTGGGTCTTCTGAATTCTTTTACTAGACATTTGTAGGTTCATTTGTTTGAAATGTGCCTACGATAATATGATTGCATAATTATAAATTCTATTGTTGGCAAAGAATATGCAAAAGTGTGTTAAGAAAGAAAGTAAAAGAGAGATCATTTGACTGAGTGATGGCCTCTACAGTATATGAATTACTTTCTTCTTTCCTTCTTTCCATCTTTCGTCCTTTCCTTCCATCCCTACCTCCTCTCTCCCTCCCTTCTTTCCTTTCTCCTTCTTGTCTTCCTTCCTTTTCTTCTTTCACTTTCCCTTCCTCTTTCTTTTCTCTTCCTCTCTTGCTTTCTTTATTTTCTGATTTCTATCTTTTTAGGGGTTGCATCTTACATAAAATGTAATGGCCTGAAGAGAAAAAAAATAAAGTTGTGAATCATCCAACTGGGATGGGGTTCGGGTGCACAAAAAGCAGAGAGAATTAAACTCAATCCTAACTGTGGTGAAGTGCATTGTGCAGATTCTTTCATTAGGGTGGATTTTTGAAGCTTTTATTTGAGATTCTTTACTTTCCACAGCAATCAGTTATATTTAGTGAAACTTTTGCTCAAGCTCAGGGTTCCAATAATTTTCTAATAAGAAACCAGACCCCCACTTATAGTAAGATCTGCACAAGCTCAATTTGGGACAAACGCCTCGGGGACGTGGGTAGATCCTGTAAAGGGCAGAGACTGAGGGTGCGATTGGTCATCAACTTACCGAGTCTTACTCTGAGTGTCCAGTTGGCTCAACTGCAGCCTCCTAGATCTCCCCCACCCCATCCCCTCAGGGTCAAAAAGTCAATTCGCAAAAGACTTCCTTGTAGACAGACCAAAGGTGGGGGTCCGCAGCTGGCCGGACTCCAGCGGGTCCAGGTAAAATGCCTGGATCCAATGAGAGGCACAGAATGGAAACACTCCTCCTAATTGTTTTGATAACTTTCCATAAGTGGTGTGTGTGTGTGTGTGTGTGTGTATGTGTGTGTTTGTGTGTGTGTGTGAAAGAGAGAGAGAGAGAGAGAGAGAGAGAGGCGGCTTGCAGTCGGAGCATTAAAGCATTAATGGAGCGGGAGGGGGAGGACGAAGAGGGGAGGGAGCAGACAAATTCGCTGCATGCTTATTTACCTGCAAGTCGTCTGCTCCCGCGGCGGCCAGCCCCAGGCTGGGCCCTGGCAGGAGTCTTTGATCTGGGTGCATTCCATACTGAGAGCCATGGCTCATGAGGGACAGGTCGTGCCGACGGTAGGCATCGAGGCAGCCCAGCTCCCGCCTCTGCTCGTCCAGGCAGGACGACTTGAGCGCCCGCGCATTGTGCAGGTTAATAAAGTCGGTGGGCTCCCCGTGGTGGATCTGCTGGTAGTACTGTTGCGAATGGTGGAGCGAGTTCAGAGAGTAGGCGTCGGGGGTGACGGCCGGGTGGCTGTGCTGAAACTCGTAATGGAAGGACTGGTGGTGGAGCGGGGTGTACTGGTGGTTAGTGGAGAAGTAGGGGGACGCAAACTCGGTGCCGGTGGTGGAGTAAGTTAAAGGAGAGGAGGAGGAATAGGCGACAGTGGAATTGGCTACGGACTCCAGACAGCCAAGCTGCATCAAACGGTAGCTGTTTGATCCGTCGTGACGTATCTGGAAGGAAGAGGGGGAAAAGGGAGAGCAGAAAAACTTGAGGTTTGTCATTTTGCAACCAAGGCGCCTCTCTCCCAGAGCCAGAAGCTTTCTCTGGCACTCCGAGGAGAGCGAGTGCGCAAGGCTCGGGCCGTGCCGAAGCTGGGACTCGGTGCCTTTGCCAGAGAGCCTTTGCGAACAGGCTAACTGGGGGTGGGCGGCCTCGTCCTCACAGTCGAGAGAGCGGAAAAAAAATCCCCCACCCTATATAGGTGCGGGTGACACCACGCACACACACACACACACACACACACGCACACGCGTACACACACACACACACACACACACACACAGCCCCTGCCCAACTTGTGCAGGGAGCTGGGCGTTGGGAGCCAGGTTTGCAACTGACTCCGGGCCGCGGGAGCAGAGCAGCGAGTCACACGCCGAGAGCGCTGGCCGGCGCCTTGCCACTCCGGCCAGATCCCAGCACCGAAATTCCGCGCCTGTTCATGCCGAGACGTTCGGCCCGGGCCGCTCAAAATCATTATCCACATATTTAAAAAAAAAAAAAAAAAAGATCCAGTCTGTGCAAATCTTTCAACTTGCTCATCTTTAGTCATTTGTCGGAGGGAACCCGACCCCCCCTTTTCTGCTTCCCTTGCCTTGAATAAGCCCATTCCAAAAGGGGTGCGTTGTTCCCCACCCCCCTTGTCCACCTACTGCCCCCCCCCAGTCCCTTTTCTTTGCCTTTCTGAGAATCTTTTTCCTGGTCGGTCTCTATCTCTTTCTCTTCACCTCCCCCCACCCCTTTCTTTATTATTAGGATTATGTTTTCCCGCTCATTATGGCAAATGTTTCTTAACGTGGCACAGAGTTGCTCTCCCTGGCGACAGATGTCATAACGAACTTTCTCCCCTTTCCTTCCTTAACTTCCCCCGAAAGCCAGATTATAATTAAACATAACGGTCCAATATAGATTAGAGACAGGGGAAGCTGCCACCGCCGCCGCCACCGCCGCCGCCGCCGCCACACACACGCGCGCTCAAAAAAAAAAAAAAAAAAAAAAGTAATAATACCTCGGCATCGTGGACTAGTCCCGGAAAGGTAGTTGACATGTTGGGTTTCTCCAAAAGCTTACGATGCAATTTCCCCCTCCAAAAAAAGAATCGGGAAAAAAATCCAAACTTCTTGTATTTTCCAATTTTTTTAAGGAAAAAAAATGTTCTATAGATAGAGATCTAAATTGTAATGGTTTTGCCCGGATCAGATAGCTCCTTGCCTCGTACCCACTTAAAAACCTGTAGGAACAAAATTTTCCCTCTGCACAAAAGCAGCTCCCTGGAACAGATTTTGTACTTGCTGAGTATTTCTTTGGCTGATGTCGTAGGTCCCTTGGTAATATAGAAGTTTTGAAAATTAAGCATCAGCACTGAGAACTGGGAGGACAATAGGCAGAAGAGATTTATCCCAGGAGACAAGGAATAAATATTGTATCTTCGCCTAATAAGGAACTGGAGGTTCTTTCAACATTTTTATCCATTTTTTCCAACCTTTATCATGCTTTTCTATACCGACTGAGGTGGGGACTCATCTCTGTGGAGAGCATTTGCACACATTTTATTGTGAAGATAGAGATCTAGCCCCAATATATGTATATTAGAGATAGAACTATATATTAATTAAAGCTTCCTTTTATATGGGTAAGTGTTCATTCCTATTGGTTCCACTCCCTGGATGCTGAAAGCTGCTTTTTCCAACAACCATCCGAATCAATTTTGCCCAGATTGGGGTGTCTGCCTTTGCCTAAGTGGAAACAATGCTGTGCTTTTCCATATTTACATCAAAATTGGGTTCTTTCCCCCTTCTTAGAAGGCAAAACCAGGTGGTGGCTTACACTTTTCCGCAGCTTTTAAAATAAATAACGTGGTGATGGACAGTCTCAAGTTTCCATCCTAAAGAAACTGTGTAACTGGCAATGTATTTAGGAAAAATGCAAGAGAATAAAGATGTGTGACAAGATTCTACATTTAGGTAAAATGTTGTCTTTCACTCCCCAGCCCAACCCATTTTCCTCCTCTTTTGTGTTTTCCTTCTTCCCTTTTGGAAACAGTGCTTCTGGGGGGGGGGGTGGCGAATGGAGGCATAGACCATTTAGCAGTGGCACTAGGTTTTTGAACACCATTACCCCAAAATAACCCTTAAATGCTTGGAAGTTATATTTTACAAAGAGAAGGCAAGAAGGAGGCAGCATACACCTATCTCCACCTCTGCGGTGGATTTCTTGACTTTCAAACAGTTTTTGAGCTTTACTTCGTTCAAAATTCAGCTTCCCCCACCAAGTCTCAGAGAGCCTCGAGGGGGTGGCGGTGGCTACAAACCGGCAATACTGAGGCTTTGCAAGGTCCGATCTCCAACGGTGTCTATCTCCTAAGAAAGAACTGGCTGGCCCCACAGACTCATCTCAGAGGTGGAGGGGTAATTCAGTCTTAATTGCCATTTCATTTGGTTAGCTTTTAAGTGTTTAAGCTGAGAAGGTGTCTTAATAATAAGCCGCAGGCAAACAGGCATGTGGCTTTTTTTTTTTTTTTTAGGTCGGGGTTTGGGAGGGTTTATTAGGATCTGCTCATGCAGGCTAACTGGGGCTGTCACTCAGCGCTCTTTGCTTTATACAAATGGACAAAGGCACACGACAAGAATTGAAATGCATTGTCTGAAGTGGAGATCCATGATGCTTCATCCCTGCACAGGGGTCAGTAGCCAACACTTGCTCTCTATTTCAAGGTGTGCCAGCGCCCTCCCCTCCTTCTTGAAATCCCATATTTTGGTCTCATAAGGTCAAGAGACTGAGAGCCCAATGAAGACAAAAAGGAAGAATGTCCAACTTGATCTTTAAGTAAAAGGGGTAAAATGAGTGCTACTGGCACCCAGGGGCTGAATCCCAAAATGTTTGCAGCTTAGCCTTTGTTTGCCAAGTCTGAGCAGGGCCCATATAGCTTATCCATTTATTTCCACAGAGGAAATAAATAATTTAATTATCTATAGGATCCAGGACCTATCCCCGGGAGCCCCTGCCCCAGAGAAAGTACAAACCTACCCCCCCCCCACCATCCGGGGAAGAATATGTAGAGCCCATCCATAGTTTATCTTGGAAATGGCCAGATGCGATTTTCCTGGTGGTTGATGTTGGCTTCCCAGTTAGTCCAAGTAAAATGGAAAAGGATGGCCCCTTCTCAGACAAGCTGTAACCTCCTCCCCAACCCTCTACTGTCAGATACATCTTCATTGAAGGCGAAGGGAACTTCTCTTCCCAGCTTAGGTTCCGGCAGCAGACGCAAAACCCTCTCCCCCGGGAACAACCAGGAGGCTCAGGAAGACGTGGCCGCCTGCTCTGCCTGCTGTCCCAGTGCGTTTGTTCCACGTGTTTGTCCCTGTCTGGGAGAAGAGCCACATGCAGCCCCCCACCCCGCCCCCCGCCCAGCACTAGGAAGATGTAGCCTTATGTTACTGTCAGTAATGAGCTCTGGCCTCGAGCTGAGTACATCCCACAGAATGACCTCCAGTCGCCTGCCCCTGTGAATACTTCAGGACATCATCCAATAACTGGAAATTGTATCTTCCCATCCCATCCTCTATCCCCACCCCAATTTCTCCAGTGACTTTTAGGTACCCAAATAGAGAGCATCTAGAGTTTCATTTACTATGCTTCTTTGAACTCCTGTGGACTTGGAGGAAACTAAAGATCACGGAGAAAGAGAGAGAAAAAACACTTTTATTTGTACTCAAGGAAGATGAAGCAGGAAGGATAAAGTGCATCTCTTTCAGTTTGGAGGTCTCCTTTGCCAGGGCCCTAGACTCCTTTGGAAAACGTTCCTCTTACCCCCATGTCCTGGCTTCCCACACCAGCATCTGAACTGTAGGGAAACTTCACTTGGCCAACTGCTCCTTCCTGCCTCATCCCAACTTAAAAAAAAATAAATAAATAAAAATAAAAAAAGCTGTTTCTTCCTGAAAGAAATGTTGGGGAAATCATCTGTGCCATATGCACATACTGGTCAATGCTCCCTTCCATCTGCTCTGGGGTTGCTCAGCGCGCCCCTTTTCTAAAGAAACTCACTGAGGCAGGTGTGTGGTGTGTTTGGTGCCTGTGTGTGTGTAATGTGCGCACAGAATTTGTTCCTGTCAGACAGACCCCCCCCGTTTCCCCCTCCCATCCAATTAATAGTCTTGAGCAATTAATAAGTACCTACCCGCTTGACCCAAAGACTGGGCTTTTCAGCAAAGTTAATTCCTCTTTCTCTGTTTTGCTTCTTTCCTGAAGAGTGATTGGCCACACATTCTCCAGCGGGTGGCATAATTGAATTAACTGGCCACAGCACTTTGGAGACAGGGTGGACTATTGCCTGGGGCCCCCTCCGTCAGGAATCGGTGGTGCCCTTTCCAGCCTCAGGCTGAGGCCAGGCGGGCACATGCCCAGTCAAAATAGCACACAAGAGCACGGGGAAAAAACCCACCAGCCTGGCACCATAGAAACTGGAGAGGTTCTCCCTCAACACCCATTGCTTCCATTCTGCTTTCTGGTTCCATGCTCCACACACCAGGAGGGATTGTCCCACCGTAGTCACTTTAGGAATCTGCAAAGAAATATTTATCACTTTTGTCTTGGTTAGGATCCATACACAGAAGAGAGTGTTTGGAAGTTGTAGGTCCCTTCCTGAGCCTCTAGGCCAGTACCATACAAGTCATTCCAGTTTTCACACAGTCTCAAACATCTCCACTGAATCTGCCACCCACTGCGAGTTTGATACTGGTGAACAATCACAATCCAATTTGTGCCTATTCATAGCTTACTAAACATATATTTTTTTCATGGTGTTTTTTTTTTTTTTCCCTATTCAGTGTTTCCTTTGCTGTTGCACATTGATTTTATTTATTTTCTTGTTGGCTGAAAAGACTTATCCCACAAAATTGCCTGTATAATACTAAGTGAAGTAGAGTAATGATTGCAATAATTTGAACATTTTGAACAAAAAAATATTTCCTTGGATATATTTACACACATGAATCAACCAGAGTATCTTATTCCCTCCCTCCCTACTTCCCTTCCTTCCTTCCTTCCTTCCTTCCTTCTTTCCTCCCTCCCTCCCTTTCTTCCTTCTTTCCTTCTTTCATTTTTAGAGGAAGGTAGAAATGACATTGAATCCATTCAACTTATGCCTTAAGCAAACATATGTGCACATTGTCTAATAATGAAATTTAGTGTGTTCTTCTCCAGTGGGACATGCAGCTCCATAACCAAACATAAATTTGCACAATAGAAAACAATTTCCATGGTCACAAAGATTCTGGCTTTGAAAGAACAGTGGAGCACTGAGGACCCAATTTATTAAATAGTAGGCAATGTTCATTCCAAGAAGCAGAACAAGAGATATAGATCTGAAAATGAGCACCTCTCCTTACTGCTCCCAGCCTCTTTCCTTTCACTCATTATTTTGGATGAACATAAAGAGCAGAGGTCCATGTGGAGCATCTAGTTTAGCCAGAGGATTTCTGTGTCCTATCTGGGAGTGTTGTTGTTCTGCCTGTTTTCAGCGACCCTTCTACTCCTTTCAGAATCCCCAGACCTCTGACTGCCTCTGTCTGGAAAGGCTTCCAAGAGGTGCTGATCCTCAGGTCTTCAAGAGCCAACTACAGAGGAAGCTCTCAGGGTCCTCTTCCAGGGGGACCTGAGTTTCACAGTCACTCAGGATGTTAAGGACCCAGAAATGTTGTCTTCTGGTCCAGGGATCTACTCTGGTGTGATTTTTCTAATCTCCTAACCTCTCCCAGTCACAGCTGTGGTTAAAGGGTGAGGGCAGTATTTCAGGTGGTCAAAAGAAAAATAGGTTGGGTTCACCAGGCAATATTCCAATCCCCAGTTCATTCATTTTTCTTCATTAGCAAGGTGGAGACAGAAAAGTGCTCCAAACACCAGGGCTATTCTGGGCAGGAGCCAGAAATCTAAAACTCGATCTAGTTACATGGATCACAATATTTGGGGAGAAAGGGCCTGACAACGTGGGTATTCACGTGCAGGGGCACAAGGTTCCCTCTCCCAATGAATCGCTTGCCTTTCTTGCTGACTCTGGGTCTCTTTCAAACGGCCCTTCTTTTCCCCTTCCCAGTTATCAAATCTCATAACTCGTAACAAACTATCGGGTAATCAAATTTGATAACTCTTCTACTTCTTGGTGTTTTACTCCCACTGCCCACTCTCCATTCCACTTTCCAGGATAGAAGGGCCACATTGTTTTACCAAATTACAAAAGAGAAAAGGAAGACTATTTTTTAAAGCACCTTTAGGATGTTTAGGGAAAATTAACATTTCGGACAGACTCTCCAGTCATTTCAATTTAAGTGTTGTCACTGATTTTTTAAATGCCTCTCTCTCTCTCTCTCTCTCTCTCTCTCCCCTTCCCTCCCTCTCTCCTCCTCCCTCCCTTCCCTCCTCCTCCCTCTTTCTTCCCTCCTTCTTCTCCATCACGACCCTACTCCACCCCCTGGGCTGTTTGTCAAAAGCCTAAAGCGGATCTGCATTGCGCCTTAGCCTTGCAGCCGAAAGGCAACACGGATTCCGTAATCTTACAGAGGAAATGCATTTACAAGCAATTAAAAAGCCTTGCGAACGAACGCGTTAGTGAAAACTTAAATGGAAGAACTCTCTCGTCTGAAGTCTTCTCTTTGATAACAGGGAAACTTGGAGCTCAGGTCCTCATCCGAGACCACGGACTCCTTGTCCTTCTGCAACAGCTGCCACGTTGGGCTCCGGAAGGTCGCAGGAAGGGCGCAGACTCGCCCAACCTCTGGACGCAGCCCGGGCGCACGCAGAGCCCGCCTCGCCAGTCCCAACGCGTCAGGGGACGTTCACGCCCAGGCAGCAGAGCCGGAGACCCGGGAGGGCACGCTGCCTTGAAAGCCTCCTGCCTGGCTGCGCTCCCTTAGTCAGGAAGCCAGCTTTGCAGGCTAAGACCTTGTTCTCTCATGGGAAACCCCGTCCCTTTCGGCCAAGAAATGCTTGAGTTCCAAAGGAGGCTGTCCTCTCTCTCCTCTTTCAGTCGTTTAATCTTGTAGCGCTATAGGGGGTTTTGAAAGTCTGTCCGCCGTTTACCACGTGCTTTAAAAAGTATCGACTTATTTGATCCTGAGAACACTCTCCTTCCCACCACTCAAGTAGGGAGGACTTGTATAATTATTACCCTCTTTGTATAGAGGAAAGTATAACAACAAAGTAGCAGCCACAGCTAACATTTATTGAACACTTACCATACGTGCCAGGCCCACTTCCAAGCCCTTTGCAAGTATTATATCATTTCATTCTTTCAACCCTGGGAGGTAGGTATTAGTACAGATGTGTTCCCTTTGCGAAGATGAGGAAATGGGAGCTCCTGGAGGTGGTTAAAGACCCCACCTCTGCACCCCAAGCTGCCCTCCCACTCAGCAGGTAGGTGAGCTGGGGAATGTGAGACTTAGAGGTATGAGTGATTGCCAGGTCACAAAGCATTTTGGCCTCAAATCCAGATGTGGTCCAGCACCCCCCCATCCCCCCCATGCCCCATGCCCCATCTGGTCTTTGCCATTGCATCTAAACTTTCCCAGGTCTTTTATTTCTACCATTTACCCCCATTTACCCATTCCTTTCCAAACAGCGAAAAGAACACGCCCTTATGGAGGCCTGGTTCATGTTTCTTTGCAGCAAAGAAACAGGTCATTTTGACACCTTTTAGGGGAAGTCTTCTGGACTACCTCAGCCGCAAATTGAGTTTCCTAGATCTTACCTCTAGCTTTCCTGGTGACCAACAGAGGTGCAGGGCTCCAGGGTTGTACCCTCCCCTGGCTGGCCTACTTTGGTTTGGATCTGTTCTCTCCGTCAGTGGGTCTGGCCAGCCCCTCGTTGCTGTTGCCCGCACCCTGCACAGTCTTGTCTTCACATTCCCACAGCAGCCGCGACTTTGTGAATCTGGCTCTCACGCCCGGACCCTCTAGGAACAGGAGCAGCAACAGGAGCACTGGCTCTGGAGCCACATGGCCTGGGCATCAGTTCTACATGGATATCGTACTTGGGCATCAATTCTGCTTGAAAAAGTTATTTAATTTTTTACCTGTAAAATGGGAGAAATAATACTGATGTTTAGCTCATCCAGCTGTTGTGAGGCTTACGTGAATATAATATATTGCTTAGATCTTCACGTACCTGGAAGTGCTTAATAAATGTTGGCTATTACTATCCGGAAGGAGGGAGGTTGCTAAGAAGCTACTACAGTGGTGCTGTTAGGAGGGACTCTTGCTTCCCTAGGGTTCATTTTGCAGACCGTGGACAGATGGTACCAAAGAAAATCAGGCTGGAGGAGACTTCAGAGGCTATTACATCCTACACTTTACTGCAGTATAAGGTCACACAGTGAATCAAGCCACACGACCAGGGCTAGAGCTAGAACTCAGACTCTTACATCCACTTGGCCCAAAGCCACTCATTCAGGAGTCAAGGAATAGACACCTCAGTAGCCACCCCACCCCTTTTCTTTTATGGCTAATTGGTGTTCCTCCTGGCTTAATTAACATTTTGGCCCTTTAAATTTTTAAATTTTATTTTCTCTCTCTCTCTCTCTCTCTCCTCTTTCCCTTTCTCCTTCTCCAGCTCTCTCTCCCTTCTTCCCTCTCCCCATATTTGCCCTTAGCTTCTCCCTCAATCCTATCTGCCCTTACTGTATTACAGGGTAGCCCTCTGCTTTCCTAGAATTCTGCTCTGACTTAATTCCCTTCCTTCTAATCTCTAAAGGTTTTTGCTTCACTTTTGCCTCAATATCCTGGATATTGTTCCAGTGAAGTAGGGGAGTGTGGCCGTGTTTCTCCAATTGCAGTACTTCATGTCCTGGTCACCCTGGTACATGCATCCTCTCCTACCTTCTAGCCAACCCCTGTGGATCTGTCTGGTTGCTGACCCCATGCCTCCGCCTCCTTTCCCTCCTACTAGCCTTGGGGAGCTTTGAGGCAACCAAGGCCTCCAGTTACTTTTTTTTTTTTTTTTTTCCAAAAGAGCTTTGTCTGCTTCTTCTGTCAATTACCCCAGTAGCCTCTCAGAGGCCCCGTTTATTTTTCCATTGACCTTTTCTTCCTTATGTACTGGAACAATGCCTTATTATTTTATTTATCTTAATCTCTGGTGCAATCTCTCTTTTATTCTTCAACTTGGCTGTGCTAGTGTTTGCCTTTACGCTTTCTTGACTTCATTATGTAATCTTGCCGAATCTCCACACTCTGTGCATGCTGTTTAGACCTCACGTCTGTCTTTTACTTACCCTTGAATAGTTTTGTTTTGAAACTCCTAGCCCATTCATATTTGCCTTATTTCTTTGTTTCTTACTATCTGTTTGCTGTTCATAGTGCCCATGGATATTGTCCAGAAATTTGCACCAGTTCTGCTCTATTACACATCATACCCAACAGGATGTTCCATTAAAAAAAATATATTTTCCTACTTTGGCTGGGCCACTTTTGGTGGTCTGTGACAATGCCTCTTCCACCCAAGCCAGTTATGGTTGTAGGTATCATATGGGCATTAGACAATTGCTAGGATGAATTTCTCTCCTTGGATTTTCTTTTGAGCATGTGGACAATGGGGATGTATTCAGTGACTCTGCCACTGATTAGCTCTGTATCTCAGACACACCACTTAACCATTCTACTGTTTCTCACAGCCAGGCTATATTAAATGGGGGCAAATAAATATGAACCAACTTTGAAATTTATATTGTGCTTTAAAATTATTTAGTATGTTTTTTGCTGCAACCCACCTTCCTTCTGGTATCTCAAGTCTCCTCGTTGAGTTAATATCAACCCTAACAGTGATGAAGAACATTGCTTCTCTTCTATGGATTAGTCTTTCTAACACCCAGTTGTGGTCTGTCTGTCATTATCATAGACATTTTCTGCCGACTTTCATGTCAGAGAACTTTGCTTCAAAAGTCTAGAATGTGACAACTTTTGCTCAGGCCTCTTTTACATTTTGGTGTCATGAAAAGCCTTGAAGGAACCAATAGTCTCCCTACCAGATCTTCTCTCTGTCTCTCAATGTTGTCTGTAGAGGATGACGGTTGTAATTTCAGAAACAGACTATCACCACTCTTATCCTTTGGTAGTACTTGCTTGATCAATTTCCCCTCCCACTCTTAACCACCCTCCCCTTTCCCTCTCTTTGTCTTCAGATAGAGAGCATTTACTGAAGAAATTACTGTAAAAAAAGAAGACAGCCCACTCTAGTGATTCTTGGTTTCTCTTCCCCTTCAGGGCATCTTGGCAATCTGGCTCAGAGTAAGTCATATCATGGGAAGTCGGTTTTAAAAAGTTCAGTGAAGTGGGGCAGTATAAGTTTGTGCTTTGCTGTCGTCAGATGTGAAAATATCACTTCTTGCACTTTCTTTTATGGAGAAATTACAGACTAAATTTAGCACCGGAACTTCTGTCTAGTACAAGACACTGGAAACACGTATAGACTGTGATGTATTAAATATGTACCATTTATTAGAAATATCAGTAATGAATGCAGACATTCTGATAAATAATACAGCATAAGGTTCTTTCTATGATTGAATACTATCTACTTCTCATATACTTATGTGCCAGCAGTTAAAGAGAACAGATTTCTTTCCCTAGTTAAATTCATTGAAACGGCATTAGTCATTTAAAAGTGTGTTCCAACCTGAATGCTAAGATTTAGGTGGTGACAAAACTAAGCACATGTAGGAGCTCTGCCCTGGAAATTTCAATTTTTACTTAGAGGAAGAAGCTCTCCCATTAATTATCTGGACTCTGGTGTTGGAGGAGGGGAGTAGTACAGAATGTTAGAAAGGCATCATTTTAATGTGCTTTTTGTTGGCAAGGTCAAGTGTGTCTCAGATGCAGTTGACAGCAAAGTTCAAAATCCTTGAAATACAGAAACTGCATACCTTGACAACACATGTGTTTCCCATCATTAGCTACATTATGGTGGCCAACATCACCCAAGCTTTAAGGAGGAGTGGGGATTTCAAATTATTCACTCTAACAATTTTTTATCCCTTTTCAAAATCAGCATTTTCAAGGTCGTGATTTTCCAGAGTATGTGGAATTTACTCATACTTCCACAGATAAATAAGACTACTGGGTTACTAGAAAATAAGTATAGAAAATTTGTCTTGTCTTTCCCTAAGATGGTGTAATTAACAGGAAGATAGGGGTTATGTTATGACTTACTATATTGGAAAGAATGCCAGCTGGATGGCTTGGAATGAAAGAATTAGGGATCTTATGACACTATAAAGGCTATTCTTAAGAAGTGATTGATTGACTAGACATTAATACATGCTAAAGGGTAGGAGGATGTTTCACCCACTTTATTTAACTTTCATGCAACTTTACTCCAATGCAGAATATAGAGCCTTATTAACACCTAATTACAGAACTATTTACCATGAGGTCAGTATACAGCATTGTAGCAAAAGAAGAAGATAATGAAAAGAGAAACCATTAAACAACCCAAAAACAAAAACACAACATCCAGAGCTCCTTTACCAGCAGCAAAAGTGGCAAAATCTTTTTGATTCTATTGAGGAATTTCTCCAGCCAATGTGCATCGTTAGCAAATAAACATGCTCAATATCAGATTGTCTATAACTGTGCTGTCTTATGCAGTAATGACAGCCACATGTGGCTGTTGAGCAATGTTATGGACTGAATTGTGTCCTCCCAAATTCCTGTGATAAAGCCCAAACTCCCAATGTGATTATACCTCCTTGAAGGAAGTAATTAAAGTTGACTGAAGTAATAGGGGTGAACCCTAATCCAATAAGACTAATGTCCTTATAAGAAGAGGAGGAGACACCAGAGAAAGGTCATGGGAGGACACAGCTGAAAGATGACTAAGGAGAGAAACCTCTGGAGAAACTAAATCTGCTGACACCTTGATCTTGGACTTTCAGCTTCCATAACCGTGAGAAAATAAATTTCGGTTGCTTAAGTCATCTAGTCTGAGGTATTGTGTTGTGGCAGCACTAGCTGAATTTGAGAAAAACAGCAACGACAATGATAGCACCTGACATCTAGAAATTAGTCTAGTCTATCAGCCAGGGCATACTGTTGCCACAAGCTGGTCTGGCGTCCACAGTTAGGTCTTGGTGTTCTTCTGCTGAACACAAACTATCTCGTAGAACATCAATATCAGGCAAGGCCACTCTGTGACCATGATGAAGGAAGATGAAAAAAAGACCACTCTAGTTGTGTCTGAACACAGACAAAATGTGAGCATTGTCTAAGCCACAAAATACCAAACATCGTCCTCTCCTGGTGAACATGAGTGACTACTGCTTCTTTACCAATCACAGCTTTAGCTTCACTCTGGTCTTTGCTCTCTATTAACAGATTTTCTGAGATACCCAATTAGAGTTTTCCCCACTTTCTAAGAGCACTCAGTATACAGTGTGAACCTCTGCATCCATGGACCATTCCTGAAATCAGCCAACCAAAGTCCAAATCCCAGAGTAAGTCCTTGCAAACATCCTCTTACTGAAATAGTCCACACTTCCTCACGATGTGTGTTCTCATGCCTCAACAAGTTATAAGCTGAATTTTGACTACAAATGTGTGCTTGGTGGTCTTTGGTTAGAAAGCACTGGCAATTTGAAATGAAGCTAGCCCAAATGGAGATGGACTCTAAGTGTACAATACTTGATTTTCAAATACATAGTATTAAAGAGAATGTAAAATATTTCATAATTTTTATATTGATTATAACTATAATATTTTGGATATAATAATAAATAAAGCATAGTTTTTTTTTTCTTTAAAGTTTATGGCAATTCTTTTTTTTAATAATAAATAAAGCATAGTATTAAAGGTCAATTTACCTTTTTTTTTTTTAACGTGACTACTAGAAAATTTAAAATTGCATATGTGGCTTGCATTTCATTTCTGTTTAATACCGTTGGTTTATAATGTCCCAAGAAAAGCCAATCATTGACAATTTTGATCATGCACACACACCTTACTATTTTTTAAAGGGGTTTATGAATTATGTTAGGAGACACTACACTGTGGGTAACTAACAACTGCCAAATCTCTGTGGCTTAACACAGCAAAAGTCTATTTCTCTCAAACACACAATCCACTGAGAGCTTGACCATCTCACCAGGCAGCTATTCTCCATTTGGCAGCACAGGGATACAGTGGGATTTTTATTTCTGCGTTATCACAAGGTGGAAGTGGGAAGAGGGTGTTGGAGGATCTTCCATAAGTAAATAAGTTCTTTGTCCCAGAAACACCTTGGCCAGATCTAGTCATGTGGCTCTACTTAGCCATAGAGAAGCAGAAGGGTGTAATTTTCTCCTATGCTCAGAAGGAAAGAATTGAAAATGAGCAGCAATAGTAATATCTACCACAAAGAGAGATGTAAATAGAAATACATGTTGTAAGTCTCTAGTTTAACACAAATGTGTGACATATTTGACATACGCCTAAGTTGTTTTGTCTAGGAGACCTAGACTCACAAGACATTGGCACTTATAGTGAAAATACAGTAAAAAAGATTATTAGATTTTCTAGTTTGTAATTTTATGATAACATTTTAATGTTTCCAGCTACTTTAGATGCAATGGGTAGTTACCAATAGCTCAAAATTCTTTAGATATTTTTCTAATACTGAGAAAAACTTTAAAACATAGTCAAAACTTTTTTTAAAAGCAATATGTAGTTCTACTTTTAGCTCTTCGAGGTATCTCCATATTGCTGCTCTCCACAGAGGTTGTACTAGTTTGCAGTCCCACCAGCTCTGACTCAGGTGGGGCAAAGGCAATGTATGTTACATAAACATTTGTACCCCCATAATATGCTGAAATAAAAAAAAATAATAATTAAAAAAATAAAAAAAAGCAGTGTGTTATTAGATTAAGTAGAAAAGACACTTTTCAGGATCGTTGATTTTTTAAGGTGGTTGATCAGGCTTTGTATCTATATCTATACGTACCTCTTTCTTTTTATTTTTTTCTGGGATCTCTTTTTTTTTATTTCAGCATATTATGGGGGTACAAAAGTTCAGGTTATATATATTGCCCATGCCCCCCCACCCCCCTGAGTCAGAGCTTCTTTCTCTCTCTCTCTCTCTCTCTCTCTCTCTACACACACACACACACACACATTACTTCCTTGAACAAGATTTCATAATAAAAATAAAATGTGATCCTGGAGATTTCATTGGTTAGAACCTTCCCATCTGCGAGAAGATTCCTAAAATGCAGGCGGAATTTGCCCTTCTTGTCTTCAAAGTTTTCCTCCTAGCATCAGGAAAGTTGTTTATAGTAAGCCCAGGAGAGGGAGGAAGGTCTGACAAGCTTTCTCCTCCCCTTTTGTGGCTGAACTGAGAAGCCTTCTAGTATGACTAATCCTACCAATATAGATCAGTAGGGTAATTTCTGGAGGAGGTAAGCCTATGGCTGTGTGGAGTAGAAGAAGGGGGCGGGGGTGGATTCAGCACTTGATCTCACTCTCCCTCCCCTACCTTCTCTCCTTCCCTGTCTCCAGGGTCTGCCGTGGCCCTCCTGGACTGCTAGCCCCCAGTGCACAGCCCTAGAGAAAGGAGCTGTGCGGTTCAGTACCAGAGCCACGTGCAATCTGCCCGCCAAAACACAAAGAACTGAAATATTAATTAAAAAAAGCCAATCTGCTCAATCCTCCGCCCGCAGGCAGGCTCTAAAAGAAAACCGCATATGCTTTCCCTTTCTCCTCAATAAATCTTCATGTGGGCATTAAAATACCTAAAAGGATTAGTCATTAAATGCTTGTACATTTGGCTTAATTCGCAAGAAACTGTATGTCACAGGGTTACATCAGAACTTCAGTTTAATCTAATTTGCAGTATTTGCGTAAATGCTTTATTTCTTCTAATGATTGTTACAGAGGATAATATTAATATCCCAAGTGTCCAGAGGGAGAAGGTTAACACACCAACAAGGAAATGAGCTGGATGCTGACTGATGTATAAAACTATCAAAGCTTCTTTTAAGGTGAAACACACACACACACACAAAAGAATAATTGGGAATGTGGCTTTGCCTCCTCAAGCTGCATTTATTATTATTATTTATTATTTGATCCTAAGGTAATAAGGAAAATGCTTTATTTGAAAAGGATTTTTACACTTCAGTTGGATATGCTGTCCTACATATTGCATTCAAAAGCTGTCTATATGGTGACAGTAAAACAACCCTTCAAAGGATTTAATTGTGGAATCATTCTTATTTTCTTCTGAGGAAGTTCTTTGTAGCAGCAGCATTCAGTCCAGTTATATGAGCCAAACCTTATACCTCCCCCTATCAGCCCCCACCCCCAGCTCTAAGCATTTCTCCTTCCATTGAACTACTGGAGCATGTATTGTTTTTATTGTGCATCTGCATCTGGCCCTGACAATTTACTTTTTGGTCCACTAAGTTATTTTTGCACACAGTTTATGAAACTCACTGAACAGTAAGTCTCCAGGCAAAAAGGGATCAAAGCCCCAGCACTATCGAGAAACACGGGTGTATTCATTAAATATATATTTATTGATTACCTACTCTGTGCAAGTAGTCTGCTATTTTTTATTCATAGCGTATTTCCTGAAATTATTTATTACATATTTTGGAAACATTCTAAGTTAATGAAAAAAGCTGTCATTAGTTCTTCCCTTCTTTGGCCAGAACACCATGGAGGACAAGAAAATTAAGTCATAAAAAACTGCATTTTTTAAAAACTTCAAAGTTTGCATCTATCTACGTGAAATTAGTTTTTAAGAATACAATGAGATATTTGAATATGAAATTAGCACTTGATTGCCAAAACTTTATCTCTAGTTGAAGTCCAAGTAGCCTTGGACTGGCAAAGAGTTCATGCCAATCCAGGTTTTTCCTTTGTCTATGTTACATGGTATGAAATGGACAATTAGGTTTCCTCTACCAATCAGACAGGTTAACAGTTATCGTTGAATTGACATATTGTGCAGGTGGTTAAAAAAGACAATCAATGGACAATTTGGAGCATTCCTTGGAAGAGAAGAGGTTTTTAGGGAATTAAAAATATCAGCATTTACAAATGAGCCAATGTACATTACTATTCATAATAGATGGGTAGATGTCTGTATATTGTGATTAAAAGGATACTGGAAGAGAGATGTTTTTTTCTATTCCTGGTGTGGTCACTAATTTTCATATATATTGCAAATTTCTGAAGCTGTGCTGGTCTTAGGTGCCTCATCTCTTATGTTAGGTTGGTATGCTAGGGATCTTTGAGATTTCTTCATGCTCTGACCATCTGTGATTCTAACTGAACATTTTCAACTCCTGAAGTTTTCATTCCAAGTGCTGTCATGCCATTCTTACCTAAGTTGAAAGTTGTCTTCTTTGAGTCACTGTTTTTAGTTTGTTAGTACATAGAGATAAAAAAATGTGGAAATTTTAGTCAACAAGCAAAGCTGAAATCATGAGAATTATTTCGGCTTTTACTCATTTTCTTGGAAAACATACAATTTGTTATGTGTACGCACACCAAACCTTCATACTGTATTATTGCTGAGTAAGTCTTTGTGAAAATATGTATGATTATTATTATTCCTGATTATTAATAGTCAGGGTCATGACTTGATTTATTATCACAAAAGATTTGTTTTAACTTGAAGAAATTCATTATACAAAATTAAACTGATTCTGATACACAATACTAGATTTTTTACCCTTCTTTAGAGGTCAGCTTAACATGTTAATTTTCAATAGTTCAATTACATTTAAATAATAAAAGTAATTATCAAGCACCTATTATATTTATACACCTATAATATTAGTGAGGAAGGTATTGAAAACTATGTAAAGCATTTTGGTATTTGGGAGGAACTTACAATCTAGTTGGGGGAACAGTATTCATATATAAGAAAAAAGTTAAAAACACAAAACAAATTGTAATGAACAGCAAAATGTGATAACAAAATGTGGCTTCATGAAGTGGAGCAGACAATGGTGTAGGTTAGATTTTGGGGGGGATGTGGTGGAGAGGGACGTTTTAAAGCAACATGGTCATAACCTAGACATTGATATGTGGCATTTAAAATCAAAGTTACAGAATCATAATAATTTATTCACATTTTCAACATCTAACTTTTCTTCCACAAATTTTTTCCTCCTACTTTTATATTCAAACATGCCTATCCTTTATATAAAGCCTTTTCCTTTCTGGGAAACTCTCATGTTCTCTTTGCTCTAAGGAAGGAAATGATACATTCAAAGCATAAACCTGAACTTCCCATGGGACTACTTGGATGATAACTAGATAAGAGAGTTACATTAGGGCAGAAGTGCGGGTCATAGCATATCAAACTAAAAGCATGAGGCTAGAGTCAAGTTTGTGGATTTTGTTTGTATCTGATCATTTTCAGGCCAGCTTTAAAATTTAAAGTCTTCCCTAAATAAGAATACTATTCTTGCCACTGAACAATAGATTGAGCTTCTTTTAAAGCAATAATCTAGCAAACAGAGCACTGCAGATTCAGAAATTATATTTGATTGGGAATAAACTGGGATGAATGACTCCTACTTAAAATAATGGCAATTAAAATACGTGAGCCATAGAACTGACTATATGAGCTTTTAGACTAAAGATGCTGCTTTTTAACAAGTGCAAAATTTCTAATGCATTGGAAATTGTAGGGGAAAGAAGTTTTTTGGAAGACATATCTACAAGACTATTTAATATCATCTGTTGTCTATAAAAATACATAGCACTTACATTTAATTTGTATTTTTAATAATCATTTTTAGAAAATTCCTGCTATGAAAAACATGTTTTTGCTAATATATTCTGTTTGTTACATTTAAAACATATTTACACACTTTGAAAAGAAAATTTAGAGTATAGGATGCCATTATAATCTAAAAAATATATACTATAGATGCTATGTAATAGCTTTGCTTAAATGTTTGAGCTATAGTCTTAAATCTTAAAATATATGATATGTTCAGTATCCTAGACCCAGAATACATATATAAAAACTTAGGGCCTTAGTCTAAAAATATCATAACACATCAAGTGAGGTTTGAAAACTTGTTCACAAAATCTTTTACACTCTTTCCATCAAAGAGCATGTGTGTGGCTTTTGACTTTTGGATAATGGCCATTCTGACAGAGGAAAGGTGGTTTCTCATTATGGTTTTAATTTGCATGTCCCTGATGATTAATGATGTTGAACAGTTTTTCATATGTTTGTTGGCCATTTGTTTATCTTCTTTTGACAAACTTCTGTTCGTGTTCAAAGTCAAAAAGCAATAGATGCTGGCATGGATGCAGAGAGAAAAGAACGCTTATTCACTGTTGGTGGGACTGCAAATTAGTACAACCTCTATGGAAAACAGTATGGAGATTCCTCAAAGAAATAAAAGTAGACTCACCATTCGATCCAGCAATCCCACTACTGGGTATCTATCCAGAGGAAAAGAAGTCATTTGATCGAAAAGACACCTGCACTCAAATGTTCATTGCAGCATAATTCACAATCACAAAGATGTGGAATTGACATAAGTGCCCATCAATTCCTGACTGGATAAAGAAAATATTGTGTATATGTACACCATGGAGTACTACTCAACCATAAGAAGGAATGTAATAATGTCTTTTGCAGCAACTTGGTTGGAACTGGAGATCATTATCCTAAGTGAAGTATTTTAGGAATGGAAAAACAAACATTACATGTTCTCACTAATAGTTGGGAGCTAAACGGTAGGAACATGTGGGAACAAAGAGATATAAAGGACATTGGAAACCAAGAAGGGAGGTGGGTGGGAAGGTGGTGAGGGGTAAAAAGTTACCTGTTGGGTACAATGAACACTATTCTGGTGATGGGCACACTAAAAGCCCTGACTTAAGCATTATATATGATTTTCATATAACAAAAACATTTATACACCCTTAATATTTTGAAATTAAAAAAAAAAAAGAAATGTGTGCGTGTGTGGGGGTGGGTATGTGGTGTGTTCCTTAGCCTTGAATATAGGCTGACTTTAATGATTCTTTTGAACTAACAGAATGCAGTGGAAATGATACTGAATGTCTTCCAAAACTGGAAAAGTGTCTACCTTGTGGGCCGGGACAATGGCTTTTGGTGTTTTTTTTTTCCAGCCCAAGAAATCCTATAGTATTCCAAAACTTTACAAAATGGAGGAATGAGTGATTGCTAGAGTTTTGTGATATGTATACTCTTCAGGCAAAATGTTGAAGTCACTTAAGGTGGTCGGCTCCCTTCTATTTCTTCCTATTTTTGAATGTTTATGTCTTTGTCTTTCCTCTGATGCTCTCTACCATTACAGTAATGTCCTGATTTCCTCTTTAGTCCAGGCGAAGGTGAAAAAAAAGAAAGTGTCTATCTTCATGAGGTTCCATACTACCTTTTAGCTATTCAATCCAACAGCTGACTATGGTGGTGGCTACTATGATACCACGCTTTCATCTGCCTATCTTTACGTTATTCAGTCCCCACAGAAATGTTGTTCTTGGTAATTATTGATTTGGCATGTACCATGTTCCAGACACTATGCTAACTACTTTATCATAAAAGAAGGTCTTTGTCATACATTGCCACCTTCAAAATTTATCTGGTCTTAAATGGATGCTCAAGCCATATTATATCTCATTTCAGCTCATGGAAAAGATAAAGAGTAAGAAATGGGTATATTTCACCTTTTTAAAGAACACTATCAGGAAACTACAAACAGTATTTCTACTCACATCCCATTGTCCAAAACATAGTCCATGGATATATCTAGCTTCAAGGGAGGCTGGGAAATGTAGTTTTACTTGGGAAAACCATGGGACCAGCTAAACTTCTATTACTATAAAGAAGAGGACAAAGGATGTCAGAGGAATATCTAGCACAGATCACTTGGCCATAGATAGACTTACTGTCATTGCTTGTTGACTTTCAAAATGCCAGAGTGAAAATTGTAGTAAAACAGAGGTTTGTAGACTGTCTCTGAAATTAAGATGTGGCAATATTGGTCTGCTGGGTTCCAGAGAAACTTTTCCAGAGGCGGTGATATTTGAATTAGATATTTAAGGATTATAAGGAAGAAATAAATTAGAAAAGGGGTGAATTATGCTCTAGACTAAGAAAAACACAGAGGAGAAGTCTCAGAAGAGATAGAACAGTATAGTACATTTGGTGAAATAAAGTCGTTTTGGGGCAATTGTGGAGAATGTTTTGGTACAAGTGAAGGACAGGTGATCGCCTATGTAGAAGTTAGATTGAGAATATGTCAAGTAAAGAAGTTCAGAGTTAATCTTGGAGGCATTGAGGTCAATTAAGTATTTTAAGCAGAAGATTGACACATCAGACTTGTTATTCAAATTAATTCAATATTAGCAAAACAAGTAATTTTTTTCCCCAAATTTCAGTTATTGGAGTACCATCTTCTTGAATTTTGCTATGCCTCTTAAAGAGTTCAACTCCAGGCCAAAATGCTATGTGTGATCTTTCAGGCCCTACTACCATAGGCAATCACAATGGCTTTGCCTGGCAGGTCCTATAAGGCCCTCCCCATACCAGTGCATTGAAGTTTTCTGGAAGGAGTTGCAGTCAAGGACTCAGGTCTCCTCTTCTGCTTGTCTGGGGCTCCTTGGTGGTGAGACAGTCCTCCCACGTGTGTGGCATATCATCTGATCCTTGCTTGATCCTGTTCCATGGGGAAAGATGGGACATTAGGGAACTGGTGGCTATTTTTGTCTCTTGCTATTAATATTATCACAATAATAACACCTTGATTATTACTTTCAGTTTGCCTTGCACTAATGGACCACCTTAACACTTGGCACCTTGACACCTATATACTACCTATATACTACCTATATACTACCATTACTTACTTATTTTTTAAATATTAACTTTCAAAAAGTTATTCAAGGCCAGGTGCGGTGCCTCATGCCTGTAATCCTAGCACTCTGGGAGGCCAAGGTGGGAGGATCACTTGAGGTCAGTTGTTGGAGACCAGCCTGAGCAAAAGTGAGACCTCGTCTCTACTAAAAATAGAAAAAAATAGCCAGGCATAGACGTGCATGCCTATAGTCCCAGCTACTGGGGAGGCTGAGGCAGGAGGATTGCTTGAGCCCAGGAGTTTGAGGTTGCTGTGAGCTAGGTTGACACCATGGCAACTTAGCCTGGGTGACAGACTGAGACTTTGTCTCAAAAAAAAAAAAAAAAGTTTTTCAAGTTAGCCTTATCATGAACATCGATATATAGGAAATCATGGTTTTGAAATATCAGTTGTTATATTTTTAATATATCTCAATAAATAGATAATTATTAATATGATAAAAATATGAGAAAATGAGGTTTTAGTGAGGATAAGTGATTTGTCTAAGGCCTGAATGAAAATCGTAAGTGGAAGAGTCAACATTCAAACCTTGACATCCTGACTACAGAACCAAGTCTGAACCATTTTAGTATCTGCCCACATACCACTTATATTCATTACCAGTACTACCTTTGAGAAATACAGTGATAGATCACAAGCACTTAAGGGTTTGTTCTTCCACACATCTGATATGGGGCTAATGTTCAAAATGTATAAGAAATTCAAATAACTCAATAGCAAGAAAACAAATGACTCAATTATAAAATAGGAAAAATATTTACATTTCTTAAAAGAAGATATACAAATGGCCAACAGGTATATAAAAAAATGCTTACCATCACTGATGATCATGGAAATGTAAAATAAAACCACAGTGAGACATCACTTCACACTTGTTAGAATAACCATTATCAAAAAGCCAAAAGATAAGTGTTGGTAAGGATGTGGAGAAAAGGGAACCTTTATAAACTGTGGTATAGCCATTATAGAAAACAGCAGGAGGTTCCTTAAAAAATTAAAAATACAGCTACCATATGACCCAGCAATTTCACTACTGGATATATATCTAAAGGAAATAAAATCAGAATGTTGAAGAGATAGCTGCATTCCCATGTTCGTTGCAGCATTATTCACAGTAGCCAAGATATTGAAAACACCTATCTGTCCATCAGTGGATAAATGGATAAAGAAAATGTATTAAAAATGTGGCATATATACCTAATGGAATGCTATTTACTGTTAAAAAAGAAGGAAAGCCTGTCATTATAATCACATGGAAGAACATGGAGGACATTATATTAAGTGAAATAAACCAGGCACAGGCAGACAAAACCTTATGATCTCATTTATATGTGGAATTTAAAATAGTCAAATTCATAGAAGCAGGAAGTAGAATGGTGGTTTTCCAGGGGCTGGGAGGTGGGTGGGGCTGGGGTGATGTTTATCAAAGGATACAAAATTTCAGTTAGGAGAAATAAGTTCAACAGATCTATTGTACAGAATGGTGATTATAGTTAATAACAATGAATTGTATACTTGAAAGTTGCTAAGAAAGTAGATTTTAAGTGTTCTTACAACAAATGATCAGTATGTGAGGCAATGCACATGTCAATTAGCTTGATTTAGCCATTTGACAATGTACACATAGTTCAAAGCATCATAAATACATAAAACTTTTGTTAATTAAAATATAAATAATAAAAAGTAAAGCCAAAAAACTTTAGATATTAAAAAATGCATACCGTTAAGTGACAGAAGTCAGTCTGAAAAGGCTACATATCATATGATTCCAACTATATGCATTCTGGAAAAGAAAAAAACTATAGAGACTAGGATGTCTGATGTAATAGGGACAAGTTCTGAGGTTGCCAGGGATTCAGAGGGAAGGCAGAGGGGTGAATAGGTGGAACATAGGGCATTTTTAGGACAGTGAAACTATTCTGTATGATACTATAATGCTGGATAAGTGACATCAGGTATTTGTCAAAACCCACGGAACTACACAATGAAAAAGTGAACCCTAATGTAAACTTTGGATTTCCATTAATAATAATGATGTACCAGTACTGGTTCAGCATTTGTAAGAACACACCACACTATTTATTACAAGATGTGAATAATAGGACAAGCTGGGTGGAGGGAGCAGTAAGTGGGAAGGAATATACAGCAACTCTCTATACTTTATGGCCAACTTTTCAGTAAACATAAAACTGCTCTAAAACATAAATCTATTTAAAAAAGAATTTATTTTCACTGTAATTCCCAAGTTAGGGCCAAGATAGTAGAATGTGTCTTACGATTTGTGTGTAAACACCCTGTTTTTAATTTTTCTACTAAGTTAGTGAAAATTGGTTCTAAACATAATGAAGGTAAGAAATAAACTCTAACTGTACTTTCTTGGTCCTTACACATGGAGTTAGGGTAAATGTAAAAGGGGGTGATGGAGCAGATGGCTCTCAGTGATTTAGTGGCACACATTAGACTCAATTAGGAAGCAATAATGGGAGTTTTGTGCCATATAGAGAGAATTGTATATCATAATTTTCCATGGCAGGAAATGTTCTCTAAGCTTATTTGGTAGAAAGATATGGAAAGACAGGAAGCCAACATTTATGTGCTGTTTATTAAAGACAAGGCACTCTTCATGTGTTATCTTTTTAAATTCTCATGACAGCTTTTGTATCAGATGAGTAGTTGCTCCTTCGTATGCATTCTCCCTTATCCCATAGTTATATCGATGTTGCATATGGCTATCCAGCTGGAGACCTCATTTCCCAGCCTCTCTGGCAGCTAGGCGTGGCCATATGATTAAGTTCTTTCCCACTGAATGTGAACAGAATTGATGTGTGCAACTTGTATATTCTTCATGTAAAAGGAAATTATGCACTTTCCCTATATTTCCTTCCTCATTCCTACGGTGGTCATCACCTAGCTTTGACCAAACAGATGAAGACAATTCCCAGACAATATTCAGCATTCCAGATTCTTGCCATCTGGTTGCTCTTTCATACCCTGCAGGAACTACATATATTCAGCAGGAGCTGTGGTCAAGGCAAGGCACAGCTTCTGCCAAAGACATTGTGCCATCACTGCTATGCATTGACAAATCCAAATGGATAAATAGATGGCCAGGGAGCCCAAATGATGCAGCCTATAGGTAAGCCCACTGGGGCACAGAAAAGGGCATAGGAAGGTGTGGAATGATTTTTCCAGAGGAAGCTAATGAGAATAATTAGCGCAAGATGTTTATAGTCTGTTTGGGAGATAAGAGTGGTGTAGAGACCATAGGTGTGGGTAGACAATATAATTTTAGGAATGTACTATAAGTCTGTAACTTTACCTAACACTGACACTCATTACTAAATAAAAAAGATGGGCGGGCTCCAAGTTGCCTGTTGAGCTGTCAGTCAATCATGGGGGAAGAAGCATGGGAGTGTCAAGGGCAAGCCATTCATTGTCTATTTAATTTAATTTTAAGCTAGTACTATTTTATTCAGGTAATTCTGACTAGAAGATTGTATACCGTGGTTCCTTCAAAGATTGCCACATACCACAGTCAACATATTTCATATCTGCTATCTTTCCTGCAAAGCCCTAGGTTTCCATCATTCACAGAATGGTGTATTAATATTTAAAGGCATATTTTAATAGCTCTGCTTCTTAAGATGACCTAATTATTAATGCACAACAAAATTTCATTTGTTTTCCAACTCAAAATATTTTATGAAAATGTAGCTTTTCTCATATTATCCTATAGATCCTATAGATCCTATCCTATTATCCTAAACCAGGCCTTGGACTCCATCTCAATATTTATTTTTCTTTGGGGCTGTTTGAGTCATAAGTGCTAGTATATTTTTCTCTACCTGAAGAAGGTGAAACTTGAATTGTATCTACTGACACCTTGAAAACCTGGCTATAATTATATAATAAGGAAATTGAGTTTCTTTTGAATAGGGTAGACAATGCTGAAGTTTTTAAATTTTATTTTGAGCTGACACTGAATTGCATAGAGAACAGCTTAGGTATGGACATAATATGTCAGAAAAATTTTGTGTCTAATTTTTATGTGGAGTAGCATGGATCTTTGCTTTGAATAGTGATTCATAAATGATTTGCTAGTTGGAGAGACAATATGCTTCACACATATGTTATTCAAGGTTGGAACAATTTTCAGAGCCCAATCTTAAATTATTTCTAAGAATGTCCTGTGGAAGGAAAGTGAATTAGAAAGGATTTGATAAGGAATATTCATTTGCATCCCATGTACAGCAGAAAACCTGTTGAATGACATTTAAAAGAGGATTAAAGCTGATTTCTTACAAGCTGTAGGATAATCAGATTTCTAAGCTAAAGCAGAATTAGGACTTCTAATTCATTTACAAAGTAACTGATGTCATTGGCCAGGGTCCTCACAATGCATTTGATTCTGGACATATGATCCCTGTGTCTTTTTATCTTCTTTAAGACTTCACTTTTACCCAATATTTTTTAATGAGAGGGGACTAAAGATGTGTTGCTGTTGACATACAAACTCTAGAGTGGTTTTTTTTTTTTACAGTCAATACAAATTAAGCCATGCCATGGTTCCATAGGCTCTATTACATTTATTGGAATGGCACAGATCCTTGCTTTAGTAAATATTAATTTAAGTACATAATCACACTGTTGAATGAAACATGTTCCTATAGTAGAATAACAATGTGACCATTTTTGTGATGTCAATGCAATGTGTACTTTTCAGATCATGCCACTATCCTTTTGGAAGCTCTAGATGCTGGGGTCTGTTGGATCTCTTTGGAAATAGCCTGAAGTTTCCATTGTATTTTCCCTCTGTATTTGTCAAATTTTACTCTGTTCATTTTAAAGTGGAAAATAGATCATGAGTATAATTGCTGGCTATCTTCTTTACAGTGAGAGTCCTTCCCCACACTCTTCTTTCTTTGAAAATTCTGTCGCTCTTTGGTGTCAGTTGCAATGATACTTAGGATTACTGTTCAATGCATATTCACTCCCGTCTCTCCCCACTGAGGATGGAGTGCACTTTTCTGCCCCATTTAATGTTGGCCTTGACCACACAACTTGCTTTGACTCATGGAATGTTATAGGGGCCTAAAATATGCTTTTGGAGTTGTGCTTTGCTTTTGCATTTCCGCCATCACCATGAGAATATGTCCCTGGCGGCTGCTGGACCCTTAGCCTAACCCCAGGATGAGACTCAGAGAGCAGGTTTAACTCAGCCCTTGCTCTACAGCCAAGCCCAACTGAGTCTGGCTGAGATCAATAAAATTCCAAGCCTTAAGAGTGAGAAAAATAAACATTTGTTGATGTAAGCCAACAAGATTATGAGGTTATTTGTGATGCAGCATTATTGTGGCAATAGCTGATTATACATGAGTAAAATCATTGATTTAATATTTCACGATAGATACTTGAAGACAAGAAAAAATAATTTTCAAGGTCTAATTGAATTGTTAAGAGGATGCGAGGCCTATCACTTTATTTAATTTGACAGTAAATTGCTTATTTTACATTATTGCATGATACTTAAAATCATTTGGGCAATTATTTATCATGCGCTATGATAACTGTTTTATGTGGAGTATCTCATTTAATCTTCACAATAACAGAGAGGTAGGCCGAGTTCTTGCCTTTTTAGAGCTAAGAAAATAAAGGCATAGAGAGGTCAAGAAACCTGACCAATCACTTAGTTGGTAAGTCATGGATCCAAGATTCAAACATAGGCAAGTGGACTGAAGAGCCTGTTCTTGACAAAAATGGCAATGAAGAAACATCTCTCTGGGCGAGACAAATGGTCTATCATGCCCAGTGTTAAGACACTTACAGGAATGAAAACAGTATTTTGTGTGAAAGCATCATTGTCTTTATTTACTTGTACTTAAAAAAACTCATTACCAGATTTCTGTTATCTAGCTATAATTTTATCATTTTGTTCTCTTCCAAATCTATATATCTTTGTGCCTGCTTTATGTTACTACTTGTTATAATATGTATCATAAATTTACTACTCACAAAAGTAATTTATTTATCCTAAAATATCTCCTTCAAATTTCATGGTTCATATCTTGGTTGTGAAATTTTAGCATTCGGTGATAAAGTCACCATAGCTTTCATATAAATTACAAAGCTTGATACCTTCTCAAATTTTATTTTCTTATTATTCCTCCATCCTTCTAGCTACTTTAGTTATCATCTGTTTAATTTCCTCGAAATGCTTTCCTCAGATAGTAGTCCTTATTTAGCACCAGGGTGAAGTACTTTTTTTTTTTTGAGACAGCGTCTCACTCTGTTGCCTACGCTAGAGTGCCGTTGTGTCAGCCTAGCTCACAGCAACCTCAAACTCCTGGGCTCAAGCAATCCTATTGCCTCAGCCTCCCAAGTAGCTGGGACTACAGGCATGTACCACCATGCCCGGCTAATTTTTTCTATATATTTTTAACTGTCCAGCTAATTTCTTTCTATTTTTAGTAAAGACAGTGTCTCACTCTTGCTCAAGCTGGTCTCGAACTCCTCAGCTCAAACAATCCTTCTGCCTCGGCCTTCCAGAGTGCTAGGATTACAGGCATGAGCCACTGCACCCGGCCCCAGGGTGAAGTACTATTTTCACTTTTGTTTCAAACTGTTTTTCTAGAAGATCTCCTGAATTATTTTCAATCTGCAGACCTTGGCTCTACCATCCTCAGGAATGGGCACTCTCCATAGGGCCAGATGACCTATGAAAGTCATATTTCACCAATGATACCTTACCTTTCCTAAAATAAGTTTCACAAAAAATTATACTGAGTTAATTTAAAGGTTCTCTCTCTGATAAAGATGCCAAAATTGCAGCAAAGTTTTGCTGGCTTAGTAATGCAAATATTGAGGAAGCATATGCATATATTATAGCCACTTTGAAAACACTGTTGACAAATACCATGTAACATGAGGATTATAAGCATGTGTTTGCCAAGATGTATGTTTGATGGTGGTGGTAATGGTGGTGGTAGTGGTGATGGAGATGGTGGTGGTGATAGTGATGGCAGTGGTAATGATAATGGTGATGGTTGTTATGGCCGTGGTGGTATTGGTGATGGTGAAGCTGGTGGTGGTGATGGTGGTTAAATGCAGAGTAAAGTAAAAAATATATTGTGTTTTTGCTTTACTATGATCATCTTTCAGCCATGACATAAACAAGAGAGGACAAACAAATTTTGTGACAGGAATCAGGTGGGATTCATATTTACTTAGGCTAGTTAAAAGCAATTATATACAATCTAAAGCAGAACAAAA
Source organism: Eulemur rufifrons (assembly GCF_041146395.1). Classification (NCBI taxonomy): domain Eukaryota; kingdom Metazoa; phylum Chordata; class Mammalia; order Primates; family Lemuridae; genus Eulemur; species Eulemur rufifrons. The sequence goes on along the minus strand of NC_090997.1, from coordinate 18,651,706 downwards.
TCTAATATATAGATTGGATTAGCGATAGGATTTGGTTAAGGACAGGATCAGTTAATTATGATTTATCATACTTCCTGCTGCTTCAGTAGGAATGTCTTGGATAGTCTATGTAGTGATGAAGTAGGTCTTCCAAAGTCCACAAGTAGAAAGATAGATACAAACACACACACACACACACACACACACACACACACACATTCATACTTGGCTTTTGTTTCCTGCCAACTGGACTACTACTACAGATTCTTTTGGGCCAAATTTTCACAAATTTGTGATTTTGGATCTCAAGGCTTAAGACCAGTAGTGTAATAATATCATCAATCTGGATAGATTTTTTTTCACTCCCTTTCCTGGCTTACCATAAGTACAAACTGAACACAATTATTAAACAAGAAAATCAATTCACATCCATCTTAATGGCAAACACAACTTTTACATTTTATATTTTATGGGTTTTAAAAATTTTTTTGTAGGGACAGGGTGTCAATATGTTGCCCAGGCTTGTCTCACACTGCTGGCCTCAAGTGATCCTTCTACCTCAGCCTTCCAAAGTGCTGGGATTACAGCCTCCCAAAGCCACTGTGCCCAGCTATGTTTTATATTTTTAAGAAAGACTTAAAGCCTTATATGAAAATACAGGGGATATGATAGCCATTACGTAGTAGTTATAGGATGGAGGCTAGTGCACCAGTTCAAGGTTTTTACCACATTGACCAAGGCAGATGCACAGGTATATAACCAAAAGAAAGAGGGGAAATTATATTTTTTCTATCCCAGAAGAGGGAATACTGCAGAGGTTGGAGAAATGATTCTCAGCATGGTTCTTTGTATTGCTGTCACTTTAATTGAGGATTGGTTTTGGGTGGAGCTAGAGGTTATACACATATAATGATGGTTTCTGTGCAAAGTTATGTAAAAGCATTCTTATACTGATTTCTTTTTCTAGGAGCAGCAGGAACCTTGGATCATCTTTTTTCTGCCACTCAGGTTTATGACTAACTAGAGACGAATACTCTGTAGGAACTAGAGGGACATTTTTCTCCCTTTCCCTTCTCTCCAGGGAGATTTTCAAAGAGTAAAAAGTCAAAACCCCTGGATATCTACTACTTACTTTTCTAACTGTAGCTAATTTCTGCCTGTGACCATCGATCTTATATCCTTTTTATTTACCTGTATGCACCCCTGGATAATACTCTGCAAAGAAGGAAGGAGAGTGCTTTGATGGGTAAATGAAAAACGGCCTACTAAACAATAGATTGAACAGCACCTTTGAAAGAAAGCAGTATAACGTCTGGAGGAAGGGTGAGCCACTAACACAAACAGAAGTAGCAAGTCGCTTTCTCCTTCCAAAAATTTCAATCAGCAACCCCCATTTTGAGAAGCTTAAGTGCAGTTCAAGAGCTCATTTGAAACCAGGAGATTTGGCCCTCTGGATTAGGAACTAATTTCAGAGTTTTTTGTTTTTTTTTTTTAAATGTTCTTTCTTTGTTTTCCTAAATCTCTTCAGACTTTGCTGAATTTTACTTTTTCACTGTCATTCCAGCAGCTCATATTCAGAAGCTTCCCTCCAGGCTAAGAAATCATCAGAAGGTGGCCAAATGTCTCCCCTCAACAAAATAATGACTGTATTTTCTTTCATTTAACGTTTACTTGCATTATATGATGTGAAAATACTAACAATTTTAGTAATGTCTCACTCCTTAATATGTGTTTTTCAGTTTAAAATTTAAATTCCACTATTATTTAGTTCATGACTTTTACTATTTCAGACTCTTCCTATTTAAAATATTAAACATATGCAATAGTAATTGCATAAGATGACTCATAAGGGCAGTGTCTAGGTAGCAAATCTTCTTCCCTAAGAAATAGTAAAATGAGTAAAAAAAAGAAAGTCTTATGTTTTATTCTACTTTGTGATCAAATGCCTGTGTGGCAAAAAGTTATATAATTGAGAAAACATTTTAAATTGCTTAAGAAAACACGTGATTATGAGACAAGTAGTTTAGACAATAAATTATAAAAATACTTTATAAAATAATAATAATAAACCAGAAGATGGGAACTTCCATTTACTATGCCTCTACTGTTCATGTACTAGGTGGGTGTCATATGTTTTGGTGTGTTATCTAATTTTCTTTTCTTTAATTCATGAAGATCAAATTCAAATTTATTTAAACTTCTTTCTCTTTTCCTAGGTCTTTGTAGAAAAAAGAATGAATTCCAACTTAAATCTGTAGCAAAGATAAATAATAATTGATTCTGTGAAATTTTCAGTTTTTAATATTTCTCACTCTCAAGAAGAATTTTTTCAAACTATTTTAAATATGGTATAGCATCCTATTGTTTCCAAAAGAGTTATATGCTAATTACAAATAATTAAGGAAAGACTTTGGAGGATTTTTTTTAGACAATGCTTCATGGATCTCTTTGAGATATTTAACAAGTTTTATTTTTAAATATTATCAAAGTATGGACTTTGTCTTATTGTTACTCTCTTTTTCTTAAGTTCGTTCATTAAGCAAATATTTATCAAGATCTTACTATGTTCCAGAATGTAGCAGAAAAGGGGCTAAAAACTGCTAGAGGTTGTCAAGGAGGGGTTGCAATATTATATAGAGAGGACAGAGAAGATCCTATTTGACTTGACATTTGAGTAGTGAACTAAAAGAAGTGAACTAAAAGGAGCAAGCCACCTGGGAGAGAAATATTATAGGCAGAGGAAACAGCAATTGCAAAGATCCTACTAAGAGAGTATATGGAGTGTTTAAGTAACATCAAGGCAGCCAAGATGGCTGCAGGGAAAACATCAATGGGGAATGTAGTAGGCTTGAGACATTATAAGGGGCCTGATAATTTTGATGAGCTTTTCTTTGGGGGGGGGTGTATTTGGTTTTTACTTTGAATGAGCTGAGAAAAGATTGCAAAGTTTTGACCTAACTTGACATTATAGGATCATTCTGGCTGCTATGCTGAGAATTTTCCTGAGGCAAAAGCGAGGGCAAATGAAGTTAGAAGGCTATTGCAATAATTCAGGTAAGAGAGGATGATGTCTTAGACCACAATGGCAAAGGTGAAGGTGACAAAAAGTGGTTGGATTCTGGATATATTTTAAAGATCTATCAAATAGGATTAAGGATCAGAATATGTGAGAAAGAGAGGAATCAGGCATGATTCCAAAGTCTTTGTCTTGAGCAGCTGGAATTGGGAGGTATAATTATTCATGACAGAAAGCTTTGGAGAAAAACAGATTGAGGAAGAAATTTATTACTTTGATTTGGGATATGCCAAGTTTAAGAAGCCTATCAGACTTCCAAGTGGAGGTCTTAAAGAGGCGATTAAATATACAAGTTTGGACATTAGGTGGTAAGTTGGGTCTCAAGGTATAAATTTAGTATAAATTTGGAAATTACTAGCATTTTCATGTTTTAAAAACCATGGACCTGGCTCAAATAATACAGGTAGATAGAAGAAGGTAAGTCCAAAGCCTGAGCCCTGGAGGTTGGGAAGATGAAGAGGGATCAGCAAAGGAGGAAGAGCAAGAATAAAGTGAGGTAGGAGGACAACTAGCAGAGAGTGGTATCTTGGAAGATAAGTGAAGAAAACATTTTAAGAAAGAAGAAATGATCAACCAAATCAAATGCTACTGACAGATTAAGTAGGATGAGGGCTGAGAATTAACAACCATAATTTAGCAGGTAGACGTCATTGGTGACTTTGACAAGAGCAGATTTGGTAGAAATGTGGCAGGTCTGATTGAAGTGGATTCTAAAAGTGAAACGAAGCAGAACTTACAAACAGGAGTGGGGTCAAGAGAGAATTTTCTTTTTAAGTCCAGAGAAATAATTGCATGATTGTACATTGATGGAAAAGACACAGTAGATGGAGAGAGAACAATGATTCTGCAGAGAGCAAGGAGAATTGTTAAATGAATGATTGTTCTTGCGTTGATGTGAGAGAATGGGATCTTATCGTACAAGTGGATGGGGTTGATTTTCCCAGGAGCACAGACAGCTCATCCTTAATAGAAGGAGGAAAACATACCATATCCTGATAGAATGTATGTGGGAGCCGGTGTATATTCCCTTTTGAAGACAGTATGAAGTAGGAGGGGTTAGAAGATTGAGGATAGAAAATGAAGTCTGAAATATACATCCATGAGTATGCACTGAATGAACCACAGAAATAGAGTTTGATTGCCAGGAAGCACTGAGAGCCCTCTTGAGGTTCTTGGTCATGCATTAGAAGTGAGGTCAGTCAGCATGCTTTTCTTCCATATGCTTTTTTTTATCCAGCTTGGATGTGCTGTTTAGGTTAATTACTAAAAAATATTTAATGTGTTCATGGTAAATATCATGCACTGGAGATATAAAAATGACTAAGATACAGTACTTGCCCTGGAGGAGCTCAAAGTCTACTCAGTTTGAAGGACTTGTAAGCCAACAATAAAAATATATTGTGATAATTTCTATAGTAATGGTACAAAGTTTGTTTATGACTGAGTGGAATTTAGTCGTTTACATACCAATTAGTCTTACAAAGTTCACAAAAAAGATCATTAGGGCATAGTTATTCACTTTGACATTTGGCATGTCGGTGTGAAATGTATTTGTGGTATTTATAAATGATTGTGAAATATATGCTTTGGGGAAATTGTTAGACTTATGGAAAATTAGGGCTGGCATGCAACAAATGGTTCAATCCCTTAATTTTACAAATGAAGAAAGTTGGTCTCAGAGAAGGAAGGCAAATTATTTAAAAGAAGGTGCCTGGTTACTCTCAATCCAGGGCTCTTTCTGCTGTACTGCTACACTGCCTCTAGACCAGGACCTCACTCAGCCCAGGGCTTTGTAGTAATTCTTACCTGTTATTCCAAATGGACCTAGCACTGGACTTTTCTATTTTTCAAGACTGCCCACTCTTCCTTAGTTTGAGAACAGCACTTGTTCTTGTTTGTTTTAGAGGTTAAATCCCCAAAGAACTAAAGCAACGCAGAAGTGAAAAAGCGAGAAAAGAAAAAAGTAGAGAACCCTTCAGGATAGAATCACTACAGGATATTTAAATTTTATCTAGATTTCTGATTTTTCTTAATATAACAAGTAATTATAGAACGTTTATTATTTATCATCAGGCATTGTGTAGCATATAGAAGAATACAGAAAGAAGGTCCTCACCTTCGAGAACATTAAAATCCATGGGCTAAGTGAGAGAACCTGTTTACTGTTCAATTCTGTTTATCTTCTTTTCACCATCTTCTCTCTCCATTTATGGTCCACACTTACAGAAACTCAGTAAGCAAAGAGAAGCATTAGGCATAAGGAACCCAGTTAGTAACTTTTTCCTTATATTTCTGAAAATATCAAATATCGAATAAGTTTGGGTAAGCAATACATATGGAAAAGAGGAGAGACATTTTTTTTCTGAAGGACATAATAAGAATACATAGTCCAACCAATCCCATTAGTCAATTAGTTAACTGATTGGTGTATCAACATTTTAGTGTCTATTATATACCCTGAATTGTTTTAGAAGTGAATTTTTGTGTTAACTACCCATGTATAATATGTAATCCCTAAAACATGAATATTCATGGATGGTAATGAGTTTAAGTTGATAAAGAATAGTTCTTAAAATTCCCTGTTTGTATAGTTGAATAGGCATGTTTGATTTCTATGTTTTGGGTCACATAATGCTTGTTAATGAAATGAAGTGAATACAGGTTGGAAATATATGTGTATGTGTGTATAAATATGTATATGTGTATGTATGTGTGTATATATATACATACATATAGAAACAAGATAAAAGGGCAGTGACAATGTTGTTGATTACTTGGTTTGGGACTTGGAGGTGAAGGAATACTGGGATTTAGACAGGATAGAGCCAAAAAGAAGTGCAAAAAAACCCCTTCTTAATGATTTTAAGTAGATATATGGATGAGATGTTTGTTATTATTTATTTTTAGCTTGTATTTCCCTATTTACAGACAACATAAGAAAATTGGAAAACCACATCCATCTTGTGCCATTCTTCTTGCTTTTTCTTAGTGGTGAACAATCTTTCCTAGTTCTCCATTCCTTTAATTGGTCCTTGGAGAGTCCTCTCAAACCTTTGCAATGACATTCAGTGAACATTTCTGAGTGGTGCCAAGCCAGAGTCTCTGTGATAGCTCACAAATTACAGATTGAACTAAAGCTGTATTACTTCCTTTTGCCATGTTTAATGCATGAGTTTTCTTAGTTGGTATGGCTAAGCTGATGACATACAATCTTTTTTTTCTTCTTAAAGCTCCATGAGTTACTGTGAATATGGCTTAAAATATGTTCTTTAAAAATGATTACGTGGCAAACCTTTCCTTCTATTGTTTCCTCTACACATGATTTGAAGCCAAATGATTACGCATGAATGACATATTTCTGAAAACATAGAAATAGTCTGCAGAGATGGACTAAAAATAAAATTTAAAAAAGATACTTAAAAGTCACTGATTCTACTTTGACAGCTCCACACAAAAAATGTGAGTTGTGAAATATTTGCAGATCTCTTCAATATCTCATAAATGAAATAAAAGGCATATTTTGGTGCTTACGTTAAATCAGCCTCAAAATATTTTCAGTATTTTCTAGATAGAGCTTTAGATGTAGGAGAAAACTTTAATACTTTTCTTGATAAAGAGGAGGAAAACAAATTTTCAAAAGTCACTCAGGAGCAATTGTTATTTTCTATGTTTCTTTGCATTTCAAAATTTTTGAGCATATTGTGCATTAAAATTCAGTGACTGTTACTTTGAAAACATTTATTGACTCATTAAATAATGCACTTCCATCCTCCCTTAGACTTCTTTATTTTTTAGCATTTATCATATTTGGACATATTTTATATGTATTAATTTTCCTGTTTACAGACTTTCTTTAATGACTAGAAGGAAAGCTCCAAGAAGCCAGGGATGGATCTGTTTTGTTCACTGTTGTATTCCCAGTACCCAGAACTAAGATGAGGGAAGAGGTGAGGTCAGCACTATCTGAATAAAGCATGATGGATTCTTCATTGGGAAAGAGGAATTTTGCAGAAGGAGTTAAGAGCTGCTAGGGAAATAAAATAAATCTACTGTATTTGAGGTATTGGTTTCCTAAGCACCTTCCTGTGGGGACAAACGTACAGATGAATAAGTGTACTTTTTCTGATTTATGACTTTAAGAACCATCCTAGTTGCAACATAAAAATGCATTCACTCCTCCCAATGGGAGACACATATTGTCACTTCTAGCTACTGTATCTATCCCTAATTCCAGATGATATGTTTTTCTTGAGGTTGGGTTCAGATGTGACTCCACATGATTGGACAGTGTACAAATTACAAATTTAATTGTCTCTAATATTCTCTTGGACAGAAAAAATAAGGAATCTTTGTCTTGGCAGGAGAGGTGTTTTCTTGGTGAGCCTAACAGAAGATCCTGCCTTGTTTATTTTTTTCATGGCCACAACTGAAGTAGATGAAGAGAGATTTCTCTTCTAGAAGCTGCATCACCTTAGCCTCCCACTCTCTGTAGATGTAGCTTGTTGAGGGAGGGGGAAAAGGTAGAGAATGAATTGCTTTGGCCTAGGAAAAGGACACTGACAAGCCTCTGTTTGCCAGACATGGACTGTCTTTTTTTTTTTTTTTTTTTGAGACAGAGTCTCTCTCTCTCACCCAGGCTAGAGTGCAGTGGGATCATCATAACTCACTGCAGCCTCAAACTCCTGGACTCTGGGCTCAAGTGATCCTCCTGCCTCAGCCTCCCAAGTAGCTAGGTCTGCAGGTGTGTGGCCACTGCACCTTTTCTATTTTTAGTAGAGACAGGGTCTTGGTCTTGCTCAGGCTGGTCTGGAACTCCTCACCTCAAGCAATCCTCCTGCCTCGGCCTCCCAGAGTGCTAGGATTATAGATGTGAGCCACTGTGCCCAGCCTGGACTTTCTTTTTATTTCTTTTGTCTTGGAAATACATGGCCCTTAAAATTCTAATCTACTGCTTACTTGATTGAGTTTCTTTTCCATTCTCTTAGCTACCCACTACTTTGCTCTTATCCAGTTATGGTCCTTGAATACAGACCACCATTAAAACCCTCACCCTTGCCTCCCTTAGCAGTTTTTGTTCCTTAGCAACTAGCTTCAGAACTCTGCCCATTTTTCTAATCCTCTTACCACTGTCTTTAGTTTTTGCCTATTCCTTGGGTCAACAAGAATGAACAAGGCCATATCTCCTGAATCTAGATTTCTTCTCAGTAGATGGTGTTTATAACATAGATAGTTATTATTTTTGTCAGGCTAGATCATTTGCAGGTGGGGTTTTGGAGAGCCTGTCATATTATGCTTCCCCATTTTTCTGGCTCTTCTCACATCATAACTTAATTTTCCCCATGTCCTCCCCTCCCACACCTAATTTTTGTTTATGCCTTATTTTGCTTGAAACTGCCTATTAGGTTTTTGCAATTTCTGGAAAATGCATGATTAATCTGATCCTCAGCAGTCTTAGATTTCTTGCTCCAAGCAAAAAAGGAACTTTTGTAATAAAGATTTTTGCTTTTCAAGAGGTGTATCAGTCTGAAGAGTTTTCCCTTTTGTAACACAGTACTGAAGCATCCAGAGCAATGTAACTTAATATTTTTCCACCATATCTTTCACATTTCCAGTCTAGGTATCAGTATGATAGGCAAGATATAAAATCCTATGAAATATGTGATGATAAGATCATCCCAAAGCTAATTATGTTTTTTATGGCCATAGAAAAATAAGAAAAACTTCTTAACTCTTTTAATAAAACAAGTATAAAATTGATATAAAATATGACATAGATTGCACCAAATAGAAAAATACAGAGTATTGATGCCAGTTTTATAAATTAAATATTAGCAAAAAGATTCCAAGAGTACACTTAAAAATGCATCATGACTGATGGGGGTTTATTTCAGGAATTCAAGGGCAGTTCAATAATTGGAACACTCTTAATATAACTAAATATACTAATAGAACCAAAGAGAAAAAAAATCATTTGACAAGAAGGCATTTGATGAAATATATCAATTATTCATACTAAAGGTACAAAATTGGAAATTGATAGTTACTTCTATCAGTATAACCTGATTATATATCTAAATGTATATTCATTTATATACGCACACACGCCTTAGCCCTAGAGTGCTAATGGGGCCTTCTTAATGGGTAAACACTAAATGCTTTTCTTTTTTGCTAAAGTCAAGAAAAAGACAAGGATGCTCACTATCTACTATTTAACATGATATCAGTCAATAAAAGTAGATTAAAAAAAGCAAATGGAAATATAAAAATGTGAAAGGAAGAAATAGAACTATTACTATCTTTTTTGCAGATGAATATGATTATTCATCTAGAAAAGCAAAAAATGATTGGAAACACCACACAAACAAGAAGGTAAAGGCAATTTGGGGAGGAGTATAAACTTACCAGACATTAAGCATTAAAAAAAAAAACCCTCAGCAATTAAAATACTGTAGTATTGGTGCTTAATGAAACCAATGGAACAGGATAAAAAAGCTTAACAGGAGCATAGAGAAATTTAAGGATAATTTGCGTCATCTCAAATAAGTCATGCTGGGACACTGGATAAGCATATGCAAAAGGATGAGACTAGTTTAATTCTTTATTCTGCAAACCAAGATTAATTCTAAATGTATCATAGATGCAAAGGTAAAAGATTAGACCATACAAGTTATGGAAGAAAACTTAGGTGAATTCCTGTATTAAATGGATTGGAGAAAACTTTCCTTATGACTTGAAATCTAGTGGTATTATGGAAAAGACTAATAAATCTGTGTAAGTACATACAAAACTATTTTGCACAGAAAAAAAAAAAAAACCTAAGCAAAAAAGGCATAAATATTTACATCTTACATCATAGACAAAGGGCAATTATTCCAATATAAAAATAGCTTATCAAAATTGAGGCCTACAACATAGCAGAAAAATGGACTAAAGATACAAATAGAAAACTCATTAAGTTTATGAAAAGAGACCTAATGTTGCTCATAAGAGAAATTTAAATTAAAATTACAACGAGATATCATATCCAAAAGTTTGAGGCCATACTATGTTGGCAAGGATGTGGGGAATCAGGCACTTTCATATATTACTTGAGGGAATACAAAATTACATATGCATTAACCCTGTGATGAAGAAATTACTTCTAAAAATTTATCCCACATATATACTGACAAAACTAACACACAAAAACCAAAGGAAATTCTGTGTGTATTTATAACTATATGTATTTTTGTATGTATATATAGTGTCTATCCATTTATCTCACATATCTTTTTCCAGTCTAGGGCTTGCCTTTTTACTATCTTAACTTTTTTCTTTTTGATAAACAGCTGTTTTTAATTAAAATGAAGTCCAATTTATCAATCTTTTATGGTTAGTGCTTTTGTGTTCTTTTAAAGAAATCTTTGACTATCTCGAGGTTATGAATATACCAGGTCTGTCCAGAAAGTACCCAGCCATGCAATATGAAAAATAGAGACATTTACTGAAGAAGATGCAAGATGCAAGAAACATTGTACGTAGGACAATGACCCCTGAGTCCCCTTCAAAGTAGGCACCTGGGGACCTCACACGATTTTCCCTGAGTTTTTTAACCTAACCCGTACAAGTTCAACATTCTCAGGTGTTCTGCTTATTGTAGGCCTTCTAGGACGTGGATCACCTTCAACAGATTCTTGACCGTCTTTGCAGCATTTGTGCCACACTTTTATTTGCCCTGCACTCACTGCATCCTCCCAGAAAGCCTTCTGAATCATCCGAATAGTTTCTGTGGAGGAAAGTTCAAGGTAAATGCAAAATTTGATGCAGATTCATTGCTCTACTTTATCAGTAGTTTTGAATGCGATGGTCACACAGTATACATGTCCACTCAATGGCGTCTAGGACCCCACTAATCCAGTGAGGTCGTCATTGTTGACATATGCGCATTGCAGTCCACTCTCCTTGGCTGCCAGGTTACATGGATATGGCGCAAACTGTTCTGGTTACATTAACAATGGCTGAATACTTTCCAGACAGACCTGGTATTCTCTTATGTTTTCTCCAAGAGGTCTATATTTTAGCTTTCACATTTAGGGTTATGAGACTTCTCAAACTAATTTTTGTGAAGATGTGAATTAAAGGTCAAGATTCACTTTTTTTCCCATTTAGATAAACGTGACCTAGAGCTATATATTGAAAAGGTCATCCTTTCCCTACTGAATTGAAAGTCTCCTAAATGGCCTCGTTGCCTTCAATTTTGCCTCCTCTAGAATCTAATCACGCTGTAGCAACCAGGGCAATTAAAAAAATTCTGCATCGTGTGATATTATTTCCATCTTCAAAGCTCTCTAGTAACTTCCCATCACACTCAATAAAATCAAAGAATCCCTTAACCAAGCAGAACTTACATTATCTGGTTCATGCATCACCTGACTCCGTCTCTGAGCTCATGTTCTGACAGCCTTCCATCCCCGCTTCCGCCGTAGCCACGCACACACTGGCCCCTTGCTCTTCCTTGAACTCTCCAAGTATGTCTGGCCTTGAACTCTCCGAGTATGTTTGGCCTCAGGGTCTTTAAACTAGGGTTTACCTGTACTCGGAGGGTCCATCTCTCTGTATTTGCATGACTCACTGTACCACAGCACCTTCAATATCATTTCCTCAGAGAGATCTCCCCTGAGACCATTGTTCTAAATGGTCTAAAATAGCACCATTTTTCTATCCCTACTTGGCTTCACTACCCGACATCATATTGTTTATTGTCTTTCTGATTCCCACATTAAAATGTAAGCTCCATGAGGGCAGGAACTTTGCTTTACTTATTTCTGCCTCTCAACCCTAGAATACACCAGTAGGTATAGTAGTATAATATAGATTAATATAACATGCTATAGCCTACATACAGTATGATTTGTGTATAGTATATAATATACAGTATAGTGTACAATAGTATGATAGGCTACAGTAGTGTAGTCACATACTCAATATTTGTTAAATGAATTTGTTAAATAAAGATTGATGTTGATGTTTAAAGCAAGGCAAGGGTGCAGAAAGAGGAGGGTTGAAATGTATTTCTTTCCTTTGAACGTCTAATTATTTTATATCATGATGCTTCTGCAGTTATTAATATAGTAAAATGCAAAAAATCGGGGTCCAAACACCGATTCTGTTATATAACAGCTCTGTGATCTTTGAGACTCTCTGAGCCTCAAGTTCCTATATAATGGGAATTAAAAATATCTGCATTGCTGTGTCATAGTTGTTAGCATTATAACTCAGGTAAAACACCCACCAAAATGCCTGATTGCAAAAACTTTATTTTTATTATTACATCATTTCCCACTTGTAAATTAAATGAGGGTAGAACTGATTAAAAAAATTATTTTGTATCTAGGATTTTTGCACATATTAAGAGCCCAATAAATGCTTGTTGAATAAATAAATAGGTACAGACAGACTTTTAAGAAATGAAATTACAACAGGAGACTCTTTCTTTCTTTCTTTCTTTCTCTGTTCCACATTGATTTACTGATTAATAACAGAATTAATATGTGTCTGTGCTAATTAGAAAATTCTCTGGAGAAAAATCCCAATTTTGTGTAGTCTTTTAGTTCTACCAAATATTTTTGACTTCTTATTTCTTCTGTACATTTAGAGCTAGACCTTTTTGATTCCTCACTATGCACAATTGTATATTTCAATGATTTTTTTCAATAGGCAAAATACTTCTCCCCCTTCCCTTTTCACTTCTAAAACCTCACAAGCTGTTAAAATGTCCATCCCTTCTGCTCCATTTCCTCACCAAAATCCTATCACATACCATATGAATTTTTAACCCTAACACCTGTCTACCCACATGGTTCCAGAGGGGTGGATTAAAAAATATATTAAAAAACAATAAAGCCCACACAAATCCTTATGCAACTAGCTCATAAATTTTATACAATATAGTTTGTCAACAGTGTCTATTGTATATATAACCCCAGTGACCAGAAGAACACAAATGAAATGTATAAAGATCACCCCTTTTCCACATTTCTTAGTTCCTGGTCAATGATTTTGTTATTCTTCAATCTGTATAGTTTCAAAAGCCTTGCATTTTATGTTTTTGCCTCATTATCCAGGTGTCAAGCAATCCTCTAGGCTGCAGAGAAAGCCGATCTGCTTCCGCCTTAGGGTGTGGTTTGTGACAGAAAAGAACAAGAAGGAAGTGTGTTATTGCCAATTTTAATTTGACTCATTAACTACACAAATGCTTGATATTATAATTTACTCATTCTTGTATTGGTGTGGATAGGGAAACCTTTAAAGAAAGCTTCTGCATGAAGCCTTAGCTCTGTGAATATTTGAAGTTCTATATACTGAGAATCAGTTAATGCCCATGTAGGGCACCTGGAATAATTGACAAGCTTCTGTCCTTCAAGCCTCCTTTATTCTCCTATACTCCCTCACACTAACCTCATTTCTTGCATCTGATGATCCAGTTGGCAACCAAGGGGAAGTGATGTGTGGAAGTAGCCCATTCTGGAGGAATGAATGATTTTATTAGACATTGTTCAAAATAACTGGTACATGGTGATAAAAGAAAAAAGCAACCCAACTTTTAGGTGGTTTTATCTTTAATTAAGATTTTCTACAGACAACCCAGTCTCTTGCTGCTACCACCCAGGCACATCACTCTCACCCCCTTGACAAGGTACTGATTGCATGCCAGAGTTGATCTCTCAAGAGATGCTGAGGTTTATCATTTGAAGGCCAATTCAGTAATGAGAAGATGACTACTTTGGTGGGAAAAAGAGAAAGACCTATCTTAATCTCACTCTATGCTAGATATTTTATTTAGGAAATTACAGTTAGCTGTTTGTTTGTTTGTTTGTTTTCCCTTGGCTCATTTTTTTTCTTCTTGTTCAGAAAGTTTTATGTTTAAGGGACTTGCTGGCAAGGCAAAGGAGTCAGTTTATCAATTATTTAAGTACTATGGTCTGCATTCTTCTCCCTGCTTTAAAGGTTACCAAGAAAGACTAAAATAAAAACAATAAATTTGATAGAGCACCTTTTTATGGGAGAAGCAATGATTTTTATCATTGATTAATAAAATACTAATAAAGCTAAATTTGAGGATCTTAATTAAGCTATTTCCTTTGCTATGCTTTCTAGCTTTGGAGAAAAATCCAACCCTAATCTTGAGCGTTTATCTTGAGATAATATGTCCTCTTTCATAAGATGTTCAGGGGCTATAATATTCACGGATACCACTGATTGTACTAACATTCTGGAAAAAGAGCTCAAAAGACATGGCTTGTCCAGTGCCATACCACATTTCACTACATCTAAAGTGTCCTTAATATTTTCCTTCATTTCATGTACCACCAAGAAAGAAAAAAATGATGTCAATCATGTATAATACAATACTTTTTTATTACTTAAATGTTTATTTTATAAATATTGTACTGCTAGTAGTTTTGAGGATCTATTTAGACAAATTTTAGGATTTACCATACACATGCATATACAGAAAATATATAAATAAAATTAATTATTCAAAATATTGTTAAACATTTTCATACTGAGTCTGTCCTGGACTATTTTTACATGGAGAGTTGCCAATGTCTTTTTCCTCCAAAAGAATCCTTCTTTCTGTGTCATCAGGAGTTTTGGTGATGCAGTATTTTCTTAAAGAAATACCCCACTAATGTTTCCAGACTCTTCTTTGATAATAGTGCTCTTCTGATTTTACTGGAAGATTAGTCAAGCAGAGGCAATAATAGTCATCTTAAATTGATGACCTCAGCTTCAGCCTTAAGAAACTAGAAAAAAAAAAGAGTAAATAAAATCCAAAGAAAGTAGAAAACAGAAAATAATAAAGATCAGATTGGAAATTAATAAGAAACAATGGAGAAACTCAATAGAGAAAAATCATTGAAATTAAGAGCTCTTTTTTAGAGATCAATAAAATTGAAAAACACCTATTGAGACTGATCAGAAAAACATAGAAAAGATACATGTTACCAATATCAGAAATCTAAAAGGTAATGTCACTAAGCCTGTACAGATATTCAAAAAACAATAAGAAAATATTATCAACTTTATGCCAATAAACTTGATATTGTTGATGAAATTGACAAATTCTTTGGAACACACATTACCAAAGCTTACTCAAGAAGAAATAGATAACATAAATATCTCAATATCTATTAAAAAATAGAATTTTTCAGTTAAAAACCTCCCCACAAAGAAAACTCTATGCCCAAATGGCTTCAATGGTGAATACTACCATTTAATACCAATTCGATTAATACACAAACTCTTCCATAAAACTGAAGAGAAGGACAAACTTCCCAACACATTTCATGAATCCAGCATTACTTGATGTCATGAACATAGAGGTAAAAATTCTAAACATTTTAGCAAATTGAATTCGACAATATGTAAAAAAAGATAAGACATTATGAGCAAGGGGGTATAATCCCAGAAATGCAAGATTGATATAACACTAAAAAAATCAACCAATGTAGTGCAACTTATTATTCAACAAAAGAAAAAACCTATTTAATTACCTTAATAGGTATAAAAGTATTTAATAAAAATCTCCTATTGGTTAAAACCCTTGGAATAGTAAGAATAGAACATTTTCAACCTAATAAGGTCATTTATGTAAAATATATAGCTAACATTATATTAATACTTAATTATGAAAGACTGATCCTTTTCCCCTAAGATCAGGAACTGTACACGTATGTCAGCTCGCACCGCTTCTATTCAACATTCTACTAGAGGTATTAGTGGAGCAATAAGTTAAAAAACAAAAAAGAGAAGTCATACATATTGGAAAGGAAAAAGTAGAATTGTCTTTATTCATAGGTGATATGATTGTCTATGTAGAAGATCCAATGGAATCTAAAAAAAGAGCTGCTAGAACTAATAAGGGAGTTTAGCAATGTCATAAGATAAATGATCAATATAGGAAAATAATTTTTTCTATATACTAGCACTGAACCATTGGAGTTAAAAATTAAAAATATGACTTACTATATCATCAAAAATATTAAATAGGGATATATTTTACAAAGATGTGAAAGATTTGTACATTGAAAACTACAAACCTTGGATGAGACAAAGAATGTAAAGGGGTATGTGGAAAATCCAGGGAGTGATGGACATATTGCTTGTTTGTGATGGTGTCCAGGTATATACATAAGAGAATCAAACACTGTGTATAGGTGCAGTTTATTGTATGTCACTTATACTCCAATAAAGTTGTAAAAATTTAAAAAAACATAGTAGCCTTTTATTATTTCCTCTGCAAGGACTTGACAAAAAATTAGGGTTACTCACCCATATTTCTGTTTCTCTTTCTTCCAGATACAACATAGAATTGTACTTTTACACCTCCTTGAAGTGAGGTATGGTCATGTGCTTTACTTTGATCAATGAAATATGAGCCCAAGTGTCCTATGTCCTTTTCTAATGGAAGCATTTACAAGTTGGTGGGTGATTTCCTGTGCTATTTTACAAGCCACGGTCCAGATGTTGAGTCTCTATCAGCCTCGTCTCTACGTGGGGATGATGTGGAGCAGAGCTGCCTGATAACATGTGATTGACATACAAGCACAGCGAGAAACTAAGCTTTGTGGTTTTAAATCAGGCATCAGCAAACTTTTTCTCTAAAGTTCTTGGTAGTAAATAT
Source organism: Eulemur rufifrons (assembly GCF_041146395.1). NCBI lineage: Eukaryota > Metazoa > Chordata > Mammalia > Primates > Lemuridae > Eulemur > Eulemur rufifrons. Next base: position 18,634,985 of record NC_090997.1, on the reverse strand, counting down.
TTTAGGCTTTGCAGTCTCTGTTACAACTACTCAACTCTCCCATTGCTGTGTGAAAGCAGACATAAATAAAATACAAACACAAAAAGGAAAGCAGTGGTCAGGTGGTGCGGGTCTTGTGTAGATCAAGAAGTCTGGGCTTTATGAACAGGCAGTGGAGATTTGGGGTTCAGAAGGGTAACTTCCAAAAGTATGGAAGAAGAATGGGGGCATAGGGCAAGACTGGACAAAGAAACCTATTAAGATACTAGCTAAGGGCCTCAATCTCTCAAATCCCTGTAATCATGAGGGTGGAGAGCAAATGTGTCAAGGAAGAGTCAGCAGACTTTAGCAAAATCCTTTTATTTGACTCATGAATTACTCTTGATTAGGGAAGAGTCATGCACCTTTCTTACGTGCCAGAAAGTTGGTTTCTGCAACATAAATTAACTTGATGACTATGTGTATATTGGATACTCCTGATCTTTGCTCAGATGGATATGTTTCCTTCTAAAGACAAGCAAGTAAGCATTGATTTGTTGTTTAAAATTTTTTAATTTTCAGAATATAGATATATTTCTTATTTTCCACTTTATTTCATACTGTTAATGTCAAATATCAAAAATGTTTTCTGGTAATATCAAGTTATGGCAATGACAAAAGTCTTTTGTTGTAGCAGAGAAACATATAAGAAATGGTTGCCAATCTTTGTTTTATTTGATCTATTTAGAGAGTTTTACCCCCTCTATATCTATCAGCTAAACTGATTTTATATTTGATATACATGCATGTCAAATAAAATCACTTTTACATACAAAAAAAAAAATACAAACACAAATGGGCATGGCTGTGATCCAGTGAAATTTTATTTACAAAAATAAGCAGTTGTCCAGATTTGATCTGTAGGCCGTACTTTGGTATCTCTTGTTTTAAGCCATTGAAACTTGGGGTTATTGCCACAGTTTTACCTAACCTATCCTGACTAATAGAGGAATTGAGACATACCCATGGTAGGCTTGATAAAGTGTAGCAAAGAGGAAAGCAGTGTCCCTTTCTTTTTGCAAGTGGAGTAGCAACTGTGTGCACCATTGTGCATTGCTGAGACAAGTGGATGATGACGTCCCAACAGCCAAAGAAGAGGAGGGTACATGGCAGTATTGTAAAGTGCCTATTTTTAAGTACATTTGTGACAGCACCTTGAGAAACTCCCAGAAATGCTGACGGGAATCATGTTCTAGACACCAAGTGTATAGTTCAACCCATTAAAATTTGAATATTTATTGAAGTTATGACCCTATTGTTTAGCTTTAAGCTGGACTCTTCAGGAAAATAGAATTCTATGTGCCTTATCTAAGTCATTGCTAAAAATAAATATTACACATTTAAAAGTAGAGCTTAGGGCCGGGCGCGGTGGCTCACGCCTGTAATCCTAGCACTCTGGGAGGCCGAGGCGGGTGGATTGCTCAAGGTCAGGAGTTCGAGACCAGCCTGAGCGAGACCCCGTCTCTACTAAAAATAGAAAGACATTATATGGACACCTAAAAATCTATATATAGAAAAAATTAGCCGGGCATAGTGGCGCATGCCTGTAGTCCCAGCTACTCGGGAGGCTGAGGCAGTAGGATCGCTTAAGCCCAGGAGTTTGAGGTTGCTGTGAGCTAGACTGACGCCACGGCACTCACTCTAGCCTGGGCAACAAAGTGAGACTCTGTCTCAACAAAAAAAAAAAAAAAAAAAAAAAAAAGTAGAGCTTAGTGTGATGATATTAGATAACTTACTCTAATGTAAATTATTTGAGTATGATACTTTGATAAGAATAAAAATTCTTTAATAAGTCAGTTCTAATAGCACAGGTTCCCCACATTGTTAGTAAAAATGATCTGAGGCATGGCTTGTTTTAACAATCTAAAGATTTTACCTAGAGAGAAAATAAACTTGGAGTAAAAAATAAGCACCATAATGTGCTTATATGTAAAGTAGGGAAGGAATGATTTACATAAATGAATCTTCCATCTAATTGGTAGCTACAGAAATTGTGGAAAATATTTTCCAAGTTAATTTATGAGCAACTCAAAAGAATACTGGTTAATAACCAGAACATTATTTATAATTGAAATAATTTTTAAAATTATTTTATAATTATATGACTAGATGGCACTGACCAAGAATATTTTTAAGATTTTTTTTTCCTGGAGGAAATATCCCTTTTAGTATGAATTTTAAAATAATAATATTTTGATGAAATATATTTGACCTTTCAAACAACTTTTTTAAAAAATTATTTTTTCAAAATGTTTACTGCTTGCTTAGCCTTTAAACTGATCATTTAACATGAGCATGAGGCCTGATTGTCATTATATATTTTACATGACAACTTAATGTATTGGCATTTTTTTCAATCTACAGTATTTTCCAAATAATTTAAATAGATTTGCAAAACTAATAATTTCTTACTAGAAATCATTATCTGCAAGTCTAGCCCCTAGTATATGTGAAAATCTGGATGTCTTAGTTCACTTTTCTAAGGCTACTTTTGCATCAGGAGTTCGAAACCATCCTGAGCAAGAACTAAGCCCCATCTCCAGTAAAAATAGAAAAACTTAGCCAGGTGTGGTGGCTCATGACTGTAGTCCCAGCTACTCAGGAGGCTGACGTAGGAGAATGGCTTGAGCCCAGGAGTTTGAGGTTGCAGTGAGCTGTGATGATACCACTGCACTCCAGCCTGGGTGACAGAGCAAGACTCTGCCCCACCTCCCACAAAAAATGATATCACCCTATAACATTTTTAAGGAGGGTTAAATGTGAATAAACTTGATGAATAATAGGTACAACTTAAATACTTTCTTTTCTTCTTCGTCTTCTCACTCCCAAATTCTTTACTTCACATCTCATTTTCTTTTGCCAAAACCATGGTAATTGTGTTAAAACTGATTTTCTTGTTTAAAGTCAGTCCAGCTTTCATCCATGTTAAACAGTTCCACTAGAGTACTCTGCACAGGATGAAAAAATAAATAATATTTACTTTTTGAGTAACAAAGTGATATTATGAGATGTATTTTAGGAAAATTAAAGTTCAAATTCACTCAGTCTGTCAGTTAAGATGATCTCAATATGGTCTCCACATGTCTTCTACCATAATCTCATTAATTCTCCAATATAAACTTATACTTTGATGGATTAATTTGTTATGAATTAAAATTCTATATGCACATGACTTTTCTTTTCCTTGACTCATTCCTGGAATGTCTTCTTTATTCCTCTTTGTTTATTTTAGTTTTCTTTATTTCAAATTTTACATTCCTTTGTGAAGTCAGCCAGGGCTCCTCCAGCCTACAGAAATCTTGTCTCCCGTACTACTCCTATAGTGCGTTGATTTGATGGTGGAAGTATCTCAGAGTGTACTGTCATGCACATGTATTTATATGATGAGTATATTAAGTAGTATAAGCTAACTGTTGTAGTAATAATCAACTTTAAAATCTCAGTAGATTTACAAAATAGAAGTATAGGTCTTGCTCATATAATAGTTGAAGAGGAGTATTTGAGGGATGGACTTCCACAAAGGGATTTTGAGACCCAGGCACCTTCCATGTTGGGGCTCCACCATCCCCTAGAGTTATGTTGTCTAGCACGGTACTAACTAGCCTGCATGTGGCTATCTAGCACTCAAAATGTAGCTAGTCCTAAATGAGATGTACTGGACGAGTGAAATATATCCCAATTTTAAAGACAAAGTATGAAAAAATGTAAAATATTGAATTAATAATTTTCATATTAATTACATGTGGAAATGACAATATTTTGTATATATTGGGTTAAATAAAATATATTATTAAAATTTTATTTCAACTTTTTGATTTTGGCTGTTAGAAAATTTAGAAACCCACATGTAATATTTCTATTAGACAGTGCTCTCCCAAAGCCTTAGCATTCTCTCGGATCTTCTGCAGCTGGTAGAAGACAGAAGGAGAAACAGAGCGCAGAGAACTGTAAGCTTTAGATGAGCCAGACCTGAAAGAGACATATATTGCTTGTGTCCACAGTTCCTTGGCCAGAACTTAAACATATGGCCACACTTCCCTGAAGGAAGGCTGGGAGATGAATATAAGTATGTCCAGGAGAAATAGGAAATCGATTTTGGTGACCGCATAAGCCGTCCTTCCTGTAATATATACCATGCCTATGTACATGTATTTGTGCTTGTGTGTATATACAGTCATGCACATGTGTGTATCTGAGTAAGTGCATAAAATGTTTTGTCACCGCTGTCAGAGACCAGCTCCTTGAATCTTTGGAAACTTTCCCTTCTGAGTCCTGCATAATCATGTAAGCACACAGAGTCTCACTCACTAAATACTTTTTGACCAATTTGAATATCAGTGAAAATAATGGAGGCAGCAGTGAATATACCTGAATCGGGAGATACTGAAGATACTGACCTTACTAGGTTGTGTGAATGTGTGTGCGCATAGGTCAGGCAGTAGTGAAGTGTAAATCAAGGAACTATTTGGTAGAGGAAAAAGTTTATGGATGGTGATGATACTAGGCAGAAGAATATATTCTTGATGCTATGGATTACAAAGTGATTTAATTACTGGAGTGCAGTAGGAGATGGAGAGAGCATTATTTAGAAAAAAAACGATGTTGGGTGCATTGATGTATTCTAGTGGGGAAAAGTCTTGAATCAGCGAGGCCTGAGAGAAGGCTACTGATGGTGCATTGAGGTCACGTCAGGTTTATTTAAAATAATGTGTTAGGAGAGCAGAAACGAAAAGATGCTGCATTACTAGCCTGCTATCTCCTCTCTTAAACTTTGCTGCTCTTCTTTTTCTAAACAAAGACATCAACTCTGTTTTTTTGAGATGGCATACTGCAGACTTCTGTTTGTTTATTCTTCACATGCAAATTACCTCTTGTTTTCCAGCCAGTCTGCTCTTTTCAAAGTCGACACAGGATAGGTGGAAGGCTTATGGCATTGTAGCCCCAAATAACAAGGAAATGCTAAAGTTTCTTCATTTTTAGAAAAATCCCATGTGGTGTACCATGAAATCAAGCTGTGACTATTGGTGTCAGTCTCTTTTGTCATACCAATTGTTTCGGAGTTTTTCTCCACTGAGGAAGGGTAGCGGAAGTTCATACACCTGAGAAAAGAACCACTCTAAGATCCTGTGATATCCATGTGGTTGGTGGAAGTGTCAGTGACAGCCATAGATACTTGGTGTTAATCCATCTGTATTGTCTTGAAAAGAGATGTTATCTTTTGTCTTTTGGTGATGTCTACAGTGGAGACAGTGGAAAATCTGCCACTAACTTAGCATTTGCAATTGTGTATGTGTAAGTTGGTACACATGCGTGTGTATGCACATTAATAAACAATAGTCTACATTGTTTTAGAGGTTATGAATGAGGGTTTAGTAGGTCGAAGTAGCTATGAATATAGACGGCACACCTATTCTTTACCATATTGTGATGAGATAACTCTACATGAAAGCATCTCAATATGATTTGTGTTTTAAATCTTTTATTAGCGATATACATACCTTAATACTCTTTTTAAAAAGCACTTTCTACTGACATAAAGATTGCAGCACCCATATGTCATCTGTTCTTTATAACAATCCTTTGTGGAAAGCAGAATACAATTATTCCCATTTAACAGGCTAAGAAAACCAGATTGAAATGAGAAAATGAGTTACTCTGGTTCACACCATGTAGTGATTGGTAGTGGAAATGAGACTGTCGATATGAAGCAGAAGAAAGAAAACAGGTGTAGTCCAATCTTAATTGGAACGTGATCCAATTAATTGGAATGTAGATGACTTGCTTCGGAAACATCCAGGATGCTTGTGAAAAATTCAGATTTCTGAGCCTAAGGAAGAGCTATGGAATCACAATTCCCAGAAGTAGTGCCTGACAATCTGCATCTGTAGTAGCTATCCCAGGTTCTTTCATGTATAAGTAAGTTTGAATAACACTGGAAAGTCAAATTCAATTAGGCCTTGGAGTTTAGAAGTCCTAGAATTGAATTGCAGCTATTTGACACAGAGTGTCAATTTTCTTGTATTTAATATATGGATAATAATACATACAACTATGAACAATTTTTCTTAACGTACAAGAGGAAATTCAGTGAAAAAATGGTGAGTGGAACTTCATGCCAATTGTGGGTTTGCCCTCTTCTTGAGAAACACATGCAAATTTAAACCATTTACATTATCCACGTGAGAATAAAAAAAGAAAAGAAAATTTAGTAAAAAAAAAAAAATAAAGAAATGTATAAAAAGAAAATAAACTTGCCTGTAGGTCATACAAGCTTATTTGGCTAACTTAAGAACCCATCTCAAAAACATGGGCTCCAAACTTAGAAGGAAACATAAAACTTCTGAACTTCAGAGTTTAGGCTTTCTCTAGCATAATATAACTCTGATTGCCTGCTTGGTTAAATATTTTTTTGAAAATTTAATTCCCCTGGCAACCCTAGAAGCAGAACATGAATAACTTTCAAAAGGAAAAAAAAATCTTTGTTGTTTGCATAGCACAACTTTCCATTCTGTTGGAAAAAATTACTAAAATTTCCCTTGAAAAGCAGTGATTGAAATGTTCTGAAAAATTCAAAGAACTTTTTTGAAAATATCAGCTTCAGAACAAAATTTCTCAAGGTTTTTATAAAACCAAAATACCAAAACCCTGATGAGTGCTCTCTTATCTCTGGCTTATATATTGTCAGCTGATCTGACGCTCTCAATATTTTGGTGAAAAGAATTTTACATATCATGGAGCCAGATTTTCCAGAGCTTCAGCTTCATGCTGGGATTGGGTGAAACACTAATGAAAACTTACTTACTTCTGTCAGGCAGAGGAGTTAAGAAGAATAACAAACCATTCTTGAACCCATATTTTTGGGCCAGACACTGTGCTATGAACTTGGAAAATAACAGATGAGTAAAACAAGATTCCTACTCTGTAAATATCAGCAGTTGCATATTTATTAGGTCATTAAATATGAAATGTCTGATTTCAAATCAAAAGTTTAGTTTAGTATATCTCAAACAAGAAGCAGTACAATTAATCAAAGTATATGCCTAAATTATTGACATAGTTTTACCATCTTAACAGTAGCTTGTTTATGCCAACATCAAAGAACCCTGGAGAGTTAGTGGCAATGAAATCATGAAAGGTGTTTTCTACAGCTTGTTGAGAACTGAATATTTTTCCTTGTAAATAGTCCAAAGCCTGGAAGCAGTGGTGGTCCGTTGGTGCAAGGTCTGGTGAATACAGTGGATGACAGCGAGCTTCTGTAGTTTATTTTTTATTTATTTATTTATATATATATATATATTTTTATTTATTTCATCTTGTTATGGGGGATACAGAATTGCAGGTTACATACGTTGCTCCTGTACCGCCTTTCCCCCCAAGTCAGAGCTCCAGGCGTGTCTGTTCCCCAGGTCGTGCGCATTGCACCGATCATGTAGGTATATATCCCTCCCTTCCCCACCCCCCCTTCCCGAGTCAGCACCTTCAAGTGTTACCACTCCCCAAACGGTGCGCAATGCACTCATTGTGTAGGCATACCCCCATCCCCTCCCTCACCCCCCACCTCAGTCTGATATCCAATTGGTGTCGTTCCCAGATTTGTATTTAGGTGATGATCAGGGAAACCAATTTTCTGGTGAGTACATGTGATGCTTGTTTTTCCATTCTTGGGATACTTCACTTAATATAATGGGTTCCAACTCTCTCCAGGAGAACCATAGAGATGTCGTATCTTCATCATTCCTTATAGCTGAGTAATATTCCATGGTATACATATACCACAGTTTACTAATCCAATCATGTATTGATGGGCATTTGGGTTGTTTCCACATCTTTGCTATTGTGAATTGTGCTGCTATAAACATTCGGGTACACGTGCCTTTGTTAAAGAATGACCTTTTTTCCTTTGGGTATATGCCCAGTAATGGGATTGCTGGGTCAAATGGCAGGTCTACTTGAATCTGTTTAAGATACCTCCATAATGCTTTCCACAGGGGTTGCACTAGTTTGCAGTCCCACCAGCAGTGTATTAGTGTTCCTGTCTCTCCACACCCACGCCAACATGTGTTGTTTTGGGTTTTTTTGATAAAGGCCATTCTCACTGGGGTTAAGTGATATCTCATTGTGGTTTTGATTTGCATTTCCCTGATGATTAGAGATGTTGAACACTTTTTCATATGTTTGTTAGCCATTTTTATATCTTCTTTTGAAAAATTTCTATTCATGTCCTTTGCCCACTTTTTGATAGGGTTGCTTGATTTTTTCTTACTGATTTTCCTGAGTTCTAAATAGATTCTTGTTATCAGTCCTTTATCTGATGTGTAGTATGCAAAAATTTTTTCCCATTCTGTAGGTGGTCTGTTTATTCTCTGGACTGTTTCTTTGGCTGTGCAGAAGCTTTTTAATTTAATCATGTCCCATTCATTTATTTTTGTTGCTGCTGTGGTTGCCTTGGGGGTTTTCTTCATAAATTCTTTGCCTAGGCCAATGTCTGTAAGAGTCTTTCCTACATTTTCTTCTAGAATTCTGATTGTATCACACCTAAGGTTTAAGTCTGTTATCCACCGTGATTTGATTTTTGTGAGAGGTGAAAGCTGTGGGTCCTGTTTCAGTCTTCTACAAGTGGCTAACCAATTCTCCCAGCACCATTTATTGAATAGGGATTCTTGTCCCCAGAGTATATTCTTTCCCACTTTGTCAAAAATTAGGTGACTATATGAGGATGGTTCTATATTTGGATTTTCTGTTGTGTTCCACTGGTCTGTGTCCCTGCACTTGTGCCAATACCAGGCTGTTTTAAGAACCACGGCCTTGTAGTATTGTTTGAGGTCTGGCAAATTAATACCTCCCATTTTGTTTTTGTTGCTTAAAATTGCTTTTGCTATACAGGGTCTTCTTTGATTCCATACAAAGTGTATAATTATTTTCTCTATGTCTGTAAAGAATGATGTTGGTAATTTAATAGGGATTGCATTGAATCTGTAGATCACTTTGGGTAGTATAGACATTTTAACAATGATGATTCTCCCGATCCATGAGCATGGTATATTTTTCCATCTATTTGCAAGTTCTGCTATTTCTTTTCTCAGTGTTTCATAGTTTTCCTTATAGAGGTCCTTTACCTCTTTAGTTAGATATATACCTAGATATTTTATTTTCTTTGTTGCTATTTTGAAGGGTATTGAGTCTTTAATTTGGTTTTCCGATTGACTGTTATTGGCATATATAAATGCCTCTGATTTGTGTATATTAATTTTGTAGCCTGAGACTTTGCTGTATTCGTTAATCAATTCCAGGAGTCTCATGGTTGAATCCTGGGGGTTTTCCAGATATAACATCATATCATCAGCAAAAAGTGAGAGTTTGATCTCTTCCTTCCCTATTTGGACTCCCTTGATTCTGCTCTCTTGCCTGATAGCTCTCGCAAGGACTTCCAATACTATGTTGAAAAGTAATGGAGACAATGGGCAGCCCTGTCTGGTTCCAGTTCTAAGTGGGAGTGCTTTCAGTTTTTCCCCATTCAGTATGATGTTGGCTGTGGGTTTGTCATATATGGCTTGTATCATTTTTAGGTAGGTTCCATCAATGCCTATTTTGTTAAGCGTTTTTATCATAAAAGGGTGTTGAATTTTGTCAAATGCTTTTCCTGCATCTAATGAGAGTATCATATGGTTTTTGTTTTTGCTTCTATTTATGTGGTGAATTACATTTATAGATTTACGTATGTTGAACCACCCCTGCATCTCGGGGATGAAGCCCACTTGGTTGTGGTGGATTACTTTTTTGATAAGTACTTGGATTCGATTTGCTAGTATTTTATTGAAAATTTTTGCATCTATATTCATGAGGGAAATTGGTCTGTAGTTCTCTATTTTTGTTGTGTGCTTTCTAGGTTTTGGTATCAATGTTATATTGGCTTGGTAGAACGTGTTGGGGAGAATTCCATCCTTCTCAATATTGGAGAATAGTTTATGTAGGATGGGCACCAGTTCTTCTTTGTATGTATGGTAAAATTCAGGTGTGAACCCATCTGGACCAGGGCTTTTCTTTTTGGGAAGGTTTTTTATTGCTGTTTCGATTTCAGTTCTTGATATTGGTCTGTTTAGGTACTCTATTTCTTCCTGGTTGAGCCTGGGAAGACTATGTGTTTCTAAAAATTTGTCCATTTCCTCCGCATTCTCCAGTTTGTGTGCATAAAGATTTTTGTAGAATTCATAGATGATATCTTGTATCTCTGTAGCGTCGGTTGTGATTTCTCCTTTCATGTTCCTAATGGAGGTTATTAGAGATTTTACTTTTGTGCTCTTGGTTAGTCTAGCCAGAGGTGTGTCTATTTTGTTTATCTTTTCAAAGAACCAACTTTTTGTTTTATTAATTTCCCTTATAGTTTCTTTGTTGTCCTTTTCATTTAATTCTGATTTGATCTTAGTAATTTCTCGCCTTCTGCTGGGTTTGGGGTCGTTCTGTTCTTCTTTCTCCAGCTCTTTGAGTCTATTCATTACGTTTTCTATTTGCATGTTTTCTGTCTTTTGGATATAGGCATTTATGGATATGAATTTTCCTCTCAGGACTGCTTTAGCTGTGTCCCATAGATTTTGATAAGTTGTATCTCCATTGTCATTTAATTCAAAGAAACTTTTGATTTCCATCTTGATTTCTTCCTTTATAGAATAATTATTCAGGAGAAAGTTATTTAGCTTCCATGACTTTGAGTAAGAGTGAGGGCTTCTGTTTGTGATCATTGTTACTTTTATTCCGCTGTGATCTCAGAAGATGCATGGTATAATTTCTATTTTTTTGAATTTTTTAAGACATGCTTTATGTCCTAGGACATGGTTAATCTTAGAGAATGTTCCATGAGCTGATGAGAAAAATGTATATTCTGTGGACTTTGGGTGGAATGTCCTATAGATGTCAGCCATGCCCATTTGTTCTAGCATTCTATTTAGGTCCATTATGTCTTTGTTTATTTTCTGTTTAGAGGATCTGTCCTGTACTGTCAGTGGGGTGTTAAAGTCTCCAGCTATTACAGTATTATTATCTATCATTTGGTTCAGATCTAGTAGGGTTTGCTTTATGAATCTAGGTGCACCTAGGTTGGGTGCATATATATTGAGTATAGTCATGGCTTCTTGTTGAATTGTGCCCTTGACCAGTATGTAGTAGCCATCTTTGTCTTTTATTATTTTTGTTGGTTTGAAAGCTAAGTTATTGGAAATCAAGATTGCCACACCAGCTTTCTTTTGGTTACTGTTTGCTTGAAATACCGATTTCCATCCTTTTACTTTCAGTCTAAATGCATCTTTGCTCGTTAGGTGGGTTTCTTGAAGACAGCAGATACTTGGCTTGTGTTTTTTTATCCATTGGGACAGACTATGTCTCTTGAGTGGGGAATTCAAGCCATTCACATTTATTGAGAAAACTGATAAGTGAGACGGTTTTTTGTTCAGCTTGTTGGGTAGAACTTCATTGCAATGTTTTCTCTCCTGAGCCATTGTGGTATCTGGAATTTCATCTTTAGCTCTTGAGTAGTTTTACATTCGTGGATCTTTCTTGTGCTGATCCGTGTGTAACTCTCTTTTGAGTACTTCTTGTAGGGCTGGTCTTGTCTTGGTGAATTCCCTCAACCTTTGTTTATCTGAGAATGTCTTAATTTCTCCTTCGTATAGAAAACTTAGCTTAGCTGGGTACAAGATTCTAGGCTGGGCATTATTCTGTTTCAGAAGCGTGAAAATGGGGCCCCAACCTCTTCTTGCTTGTAAGATTTCAGCTGAGAAATCTGGCATAATTCTGATGGGTTTTCCTTTGTAAGTTACCTGTTTCTTTCTCCTTACAGCTCGGAGAAGGGACTCTTTAGTGGATATTTTGGTCAGCCTGATGACTACGTGGCGTGGCGTTTTCCTATTTGCTATGAATCTCCCAGGGGTCCTTTGAGCTTCTTGAATCTGTATGTCTAGAGTATTGGCAAGGCCTGGAAAATTTTCCTCCATTATGTCTTCAAATAGCTTGTCCAACCCTTGCTTATTATCTTCTTCACCCTCAGGAATGCCAATAACTCTCAAGTTAGGTTTCTTCACATAATCCCACATTTCTTGAAGACTCAGATCATTTCTCTTACTTTTTTGATCTATCTCTGTGACTGACTTATTTAGTTGGAAGGAGTTATCTTCAATTTCTGAGATTCTTTCCTCTGTTTGATCTACCCTGCTTTTGAGACTTTCCACAGTGTTTTGTAGCTCTCTGAATGAATTCTTCATTTCTAGGAGTTCAGTTTGGTTTTTCTTCAATATTTCAATTTCTTTAGTGAATTTTTCCTCCAAATCCTGTATTTTTTTTTGCGTTTTCCTTGTGTTGTTTATCCATTGATTCTTGTATATTATTCAGCTTGTTTATGATCCATAATTAGAATTCTTCCTGTGACATGTTGGTGTTTTGAGTCTGGTTTGTGTCAAATGGTTGAGAGCTGGTATTTCTCTTTGGGGGTGAGCTTTCTGTTTGATTCTTTGTGCTTCCTGTGTTTTTTCGCTGGGCCCTTCCCATCTAGATTAATCGTTGGATCTTTTCTTATAGATTTAGTCTGGTTAACAGCACTCTTTGTGCTCTATTCTTAGGCTGTGGAGCAGTCTAGGTATATTGCTTCCTTTGGAAAGAGGGGAAGACTGTTGTGAATTGTTTAGAGATTTTTCTATTTCAGTTGGGGGACTGCTTCTGATGGGTCCAATCCTAGAGGATTGGAGTGATCCAAGACTGCTTTGGCAAGTTAGGACACTGTGTTGTGGTCTTTCAGAAGGCAGGCAGGGTCCACACTAGTAGTAGACCGAAATTCTCTTTGTTTGTTTGTTTCCCTTTGGTTCTTCCTCTATAGGGGTGGTTTCTGTCTCTATCTGCAGGAAAGACACTAGCTATGGGGAGTGGACGGTGCCCTCTCTTGCTCAGCGCCCCACTTGCTGCAGCTCACATGGGCAAAAGTCTGCCTTGGCCCAATGTCCCCAGGGACCAGGCTCCACACTCTCACTTCTGGAGAAGTAGTCAATGTTTAGACATGGGCGGGGTCCCTATATAAGGTCTGTGGACCAGGGGAGGGGGCCATCCAGGGAGCCTCTTGGCACCCTATTGCTCCGCTCGTAGGTGCTCCTGTACGTGGAGGTGTGCTGGTTCCCTGAAAACAGTAAGAGGTCAGCCGGGCCGAGCGTGGAGGCAGAAGCCAGGCTTCTTTTGCAGGGGAGGCCGCTGAGGTGCGACCATGCAACTTAGCACGCTGCCATGCGAACGCCTTGGGTAGAGCTCTACCAGCTTCTGTAGTTTAAGTAGCATTGTTTTTTGCGACATGTGGTCCTGCAAGAGGATTGGCTTATCTCTATTGACCAATCTCAGCTGCTTAATTGCAAGCATCCTTATCATTTCATCCAATTGGTTGCAATAGACATCCATTGTAATCAATTGACCAGGTTTCATGAAGTTGTACTGGATAATACCAGTCCTCAAGCAACAGACAGACACCATGAGATTATTTTGATGAATATTTGGTTTTGGACTGTGTTTTGGCACTTCATCTTTACCCAATCATTGTGCCAAACACTTGCAATTGTCAAAAAGAAGGCATTTTTCATCACACATAACAATACAATGTAGAAATACTTTGCCTTTATGTCGTGACAGCAAAGAAAGGCAAGCTGAATAAAAAAAGAAAAAAGAAAGGCAAGCTTCAGGATGATTTCTCTTCTGATGCTCAATTAATTCACGTGGTACCCATCTATCTAGCTTCTTTACCCTGCCAATTTGTTTCAAATGGTCCAATATTGTTGGAATAGTAATGTCAAGCTTTGCTGCTAATTCACACGTAGGTCAAGATGGATTTGTTTCCACTACAGCTTTCAGCTCATCATTATCCACCTTAGTCTCAGGTCACCCAGATGGCTCGTTTTCAAGATTAAAATCACCAGAATGGAGCTTCTCAAACCATCGACATACTGTGTGTTCATTAGCCACATCCTTCCTAAACACTGCATTGGCATTTCGAGCTGTCTGCACTGCATTTGTTCCGTGACAGAACTCATATTCAAAAATAACACGAATTTTTGACTTATCCATAGTTTCACAAAAATTGCTCTAAAAAACTTTGAAAGATAATCACAAGCCAAATGTGCATTTGAAATAATGAGGATGTGCCTTCACAATAAAAAACAAGAAGTGTCAAAGTGAAATGTCAGAGATATCAGCTGTCAAACTTAGTACTTAAGGAAATTGGACATTGCATACTTAATAACCTAGTATAAACTATAGAAAATAATTTTAGATGCTGAGAAATGTATATCATCATCTATCATTTCTTTAGTATGCCTTAGGTGCTCAAAGGATGGAATTGCCAACATGATTGGGGTCTTTAGGAATGAAAATTTTCCTGTAATATCCATGATACAAAGAGATGTTTGGTGAGTGTCTTAGATTTTGTCATCTGCCGATGACAAGAATTGAGGATGCTTGTTAGTTCTGACCCTGACAACCTGTGAGGAAGGACCAGCCTTTCCAAAATTTCACTCTAACTGTAGAAAGAGAAATTATTGAGAAAATATTTAAATCATGTTGCGATCCATTTTGGGGAACTATCTGGCTAGCTCAATGTTTAAGAAGGTAGACCAATGAGGGGAATTGTTTTGATTGATTGCTCATGTGATGGATAAGGGTTGACAGAATTGGTTTAGAGCATAAAGTATATATGAGAGAAATATTACTTTGCATATTCTGGATGAGATATCGACTTACTTGAAGAAAATTCTAATCAAAGCTGCTAGGTTGATCACCACCCTACTGGTTCTGCCTATTAAAATTTTTTAAAATATAAATGTAATTCTTTAAACATGCATTTCAGTTGTGTCACCAAGATTACTTTATAGACTACTTGATAAGTGAAGAGAATAAACATTTGCACAGCTGATAACAAATACCCAACTCAAAAATAGATCACACAGCCTAGACTCTGATTTAAGAAACTGGAGCTGAGAAGTGACTCATGCACTAGAAGCCACGTTCTGGTTTTTCTGCTGCTAATGGCACATGTGTTATGACTATCTCACAGGGATGCTGGAGAAACTCAGAAAAGGGAAGGAAACTTCTTTGAAAAATGGGAAAGTAGCATGCAAATTTTGTCTATTATTGTAAAGTCCTTAAAAATAGATGTTGCACTTAAAATTTTTCTGTGAAGTTGCATAGTAACCTATTATAGCTGTACCTGAAAAGGGGAATTCTGCCAACAATGAAATCAAATAAACTAACATATAAAGAAAAAAAAAAACCCCAACCAAATAAATTTAAAAATTGAGATATCCTACAAAGCCACATTTCAATTAGATCCCGTTGAAGAATTGTTGGCTAATTATTTTTCAGACCGGAGTTGGGCTTGCTTTCGAATGTCAAAGCAGGTTCCATGAAGCATTATTTTCTCAAGATACTCTGGGAAAAAAGGGTCAACAAGTTTACAGAACAATTACATATCTCCCTGGATTTGATAAGAGAAATTGCCACCCCTTGCTTTTTTTGACAGAGGGTAACATCTATTCATATCTGGTGTAAAAAAAAATAAGCTTGGATATAGTCTCTTCTGGTGGGGGGGGGAAGTTAATTACTTAAGGTGGAATGCCTTAGGCTTAGGAATTACTTAAGAAGCAATCTATATGGATGCCTTTCTCAAGTTATACCTATTACCATCCTGTTGATGGTATGGATATATGGTGTTCAGAGCACACTTATTGAAATGTTGGTCAAAGGGAATAGTAATCCCTACCTATTCCAGAAATCTGAGCTGCTCAAAGTCTGTAGCTTAGTGACGACTTAGTGACGACTTAGTGACGACTTACTTTTTTGATTTAGAAATATTATCTGTCTATCAGAAGCAAACCCTCTCAATCTGCCCACAAACCCTCCCAATCATCTTGTTCTTTTCAACTACCTGTTAAACTATGCTGACCACTTGAAAGTCAGATCAATGGGTAGAATGTTGATTCCTTTACTTATTAAAGTCTTTGTACACATGACATTTTGTTTACTTTCCCCTACCTGTTAGTTTTTGCCCACTATTTTTTAAGCCTTATTATCTTGTCTTTCATTCATTCAACACATATTTAGAGCAACTGCTTTATTTTTGGAACCATGCTAGGCACTGGAGATAAAAGAGACAAATAAAACATGGTCCCTGCCCTGAAGGCCTGTGGATATGGCACTGAACAAGAACATGCTTTCTTTGCTTTCAAGGATCTTCTTGACTGCTTTTAGGGTTCTGGTCCATTTGCCTGGCTTCTATCTCACTGCAAGCTCTAAATACTGATATTTTATCCATGTCTCAGCTATGACTTACATAATTAATTTCTAACTTTCAATGTCTTCATGATGCAGGCCTGATTGCTGACAACCAGCTTGGCATTGGCAATTTCTCAGAATTGCTCTCAATGACCCAGGGTATGAGTAGGTAGGCCTGTTGTGGTCCCTGTCTTGCCTTAGGCTTTTGATTTGTCTTGGCTGCATAACCACCACAAGTGGAACAATAAAATGTTTATAGGTCACACAACTTCATCAAACAAGTTTTTGGAATCCACTTTCCTGATCTTGTTAAACAGTCTGACTGTGTAAGAGGATTAAGGAGTGCCAATGTGAGATTTTTGGTGATTTTAAAGCAGTTTTTGTGCTTAGCAATGATTTTGATGTTTCCTTAGTCTTTTAAATTAATACTAAATTTATTAAAGTATTAAGCTCAAAATCTTGTTTTTATTAAGCTTTTTTATTTTCATATGTTGTGAATTTTAGCAATCATTTCCAAGGGGGCTTTTGATCAGTGTTCAATCAACTTTCGAACAGAATACATGCCTTTAATAATCAGTTGCTATTCAAAGATCATTAATTTCCTAAAACATTTGAAACTGTATTTATAAATTAAATATAATCACTTTTCATTTGTAAATACTTCAGATAGTTGACTTAACAAGTAAAACCTTCCCAAGTACTATACTCTGATAAATCTCACAATTAAAATTTGAAAATACAGTGAACTGCATTTCATTCTCTTAATCATTTTAAGCATGTTTACAAACATAATTATAGGATCTTATACCTTCAACTTGAAATCAGAAAGCTGAAAAAATTAATTACATATTTTGCATATCTAATTAAACATCTACATTTACCATTTAGTCACAAGGCTGAACTTAAAGATATTTATCTAACTTTATAAGCAGTTTAAATACCAGATCTACAGATTAAACTTTGCACAAATTACTAACATGGCTTTAATTTACTTACTAAATCTACTTAATTAAAAAATATTTCTCAAAGTTAAAAGATACTTATTTACTTGTGAACAACTTTATTTTTTTATTTTTTTATTCCAGGGTATTACGGGGGTACAAATGTTTGGGTTATGTATATTTCCTTTGCCCCACCCGAGTCAGAGCTTTAAGCATGTCCACCCCCCAGATGGTGTGTACCGCACCCCTTAGGTGTGTATATACCCATCTCCTCCTTCCTCACCATCTACCCGACAACCGATGAATGTTATTACTATATGTGCACTTAAGTGTTGATCAGTTAAGACATCTGCACTAGAATGTTTATAGCAGCACAATTCACAATTCCAAAGATGTAGAAACAACCCAAGTGCTCATCAATACATGAGTGGATCAATAAAATGTGGTATATGTATACCATGGAGTTCTACTCAATCACAACAAACAGTAGTGATATACATCTCTTGTATTATCCTGGATACAGCTGGATCCCATTCTACTAAGTGAAGTATATCAAGAATGGAAAAACAAGCACCACGTGAACAGCCTTCTTTCCAAGAAACTCATGGCTACCAAATCCTAAGAAACTTAGGACTAGAAAATTTGGGCCAGAAGTTAGCAATCTAGCCCATAATCCTAGGTACAAATTATACCATTAGTCAATCTTTTTCTGTCTGGATTGAGTAAATAGAAATGTCTATAACTTCCTCCACTTCTGGTTTGAACTTGAGTCCTCCTAAAACAAATCTGATTCCAAAGATACTCTAATGTTATTCCATTTGATAGTCCATACCCTTGTATAAACCTTTAATTTTTAAAAGTATTTAGTTGTGGTAAAATACCCATAACATAAAATTTACCACCATAACTGTTTCTAAGTGTATATTTTGATTACATTAAGTACAAATTAAGTTCACATTGTTGTGCTACCATTACTGCAATTTATCCACAAAACTCTTTTATTTTATTTTTTTAAATTTATTTTTATTTTTTGACATTCATGTTCAATGATTTATTTATTTATTTATTTATTTTATTTTTTGTTTGTTTTTCAGCTCATTATGGGGGTATAAAAGATCAGGCTATATACATTGCCCATGCCTCCCCATCCCCCAGAGTCTGAGCTTCAGTTGTGTCCATTCCCTAGACAGTGTACATCACACTCATCATGTAGGTGTGCACCCCTCCCCTACCCCCACTCCATCCCCCCCAGTCAGAACTTCAAGTGTGTCCATTCCCCAGGCAGTGGCGCATCGCACTCAACAAGTAGGTATACACCCATCCCTTCCACCCAGCCCTGACCTCTGTCCGATACCCAATTGGTGTTATTCCCAAATGTGCACTCAGGGAAACCAGTTTGCTGGTGAGTACATGTGGTGCTTATTTTTCCATTCTTGGGATACTTCACTTAATAGAATGGGTTCCAGCTCTCTTCAGGAGAACCAAAGAGATGCCATATCGCCATTATTTCTAATAGCTGAGTAATATTCCCTGGTATATATATACCACATTTTGCTAATCCATTTATGAATTGATGGGCATTTGGGTTGTTTCCACATCTTTGCGATTGTGAATTGTGCACAAAACTCTTTTAATCTTGCAAAACTGAAACTTTGTACCTGTTAAACAATGACTCTTCATTTTGCCTCCTCCCCACGGTCCTGGCAACCACCACTCCACTTTCTGTCTCTATGAGTTTGACTACTCTAGGTATCTTACATAAATGGAATCATACAGTATTTGTTCTTTTGTGGCTGGCTTATTTCACTTAGCACAATGTCTTCAAGGTTCACCTATGTTTTAGCATGTGTCAGAATTTCCTTCCTTATTAAGGCTAGTGTTGCATTGTAGGTATATACCACATTTTCTTTATCTGTTCATCTTTCTATAGACACTTGGGTTGCTTCCACCTTTTGGCTATTGAGAATGAACATGAATGTACAAATATTTCTTCGGATCCCTGCTTTCAATTCTTTTGGATATGTACCCAGAAATGGAATGCTGAATCATGTGGTAATTCTATTTTAATTTTTTTGACAAACTGCCATGCTATTTTAACCTCCTTTAATTTTATGTCCTGATAAGATACAGAGAACTCTGCTCATCCAACACACCTTCACCAAAGCTTCTGCTTTGTTATTTTTTTTTTTAAAAAAACTTTTGTACCGGATTGCTGAATTTATTTAATCATGTTTTCTGAGAATGGGACCATAGTGACTGGATCCTGCACAGCTCTTGTGGCTTTCGCTTCATTTAGAAGTGGAACAAAGCTGTAGAGACTTGCTGTTTAAAGTGTGGTCTGTGGACTAGCAACATTGATGCTAGCAGAAAACTGCCAGAAATTCAGGGTCTTGGGCCGACTGAATCAGAATCTATATTTTAACAGGACCTTATGCACATTAAAGTACATGAGAAGCACTGACTTAGATGATTTCTCACAGCCCTTTTTATTTTTAGAAAATCCGTAAGTTTTAGAGTGAGCTCAGATATTATCACCTAATATTTGCCAAGTATTTTGACTCCTTTTGTTGGGTGGGTGCCGGATGTCGATAGATTAAGACTATAAAACAAATCTTTCGTTACAGGTTATAGCAAAAGTAAGCACTGGAACATTATAGGATACAGGATGTCTGGAAAGTCAATTATTTGGATGACAGTACACTAGGGGTCAGCGACCTAGAAAAACACAGAAATGAGGGCAAAATATCTGCTAAAGAAATTACCAATATGTAGTAAACTTCTCAAAGGCAGGGATCACGTCTTATTTAACTTCGCATCCTAGAGTCTAGTACCCTAGGTGGCACATATTAAGCTTTGAGTAAATATTAATATTTGCCCAAATGAGTATTTGCAGAGCTAATGAAAACCATCTGGGATCTAGAAATAGGAGTCTGTAGTCACAGCAGTTGAATGGAAAAGTTATGGAATCTGTCATAGTGGTGCTGTTAACCCTTCTGATGAATGAGACCCTTTCTGGGTAGATCCTGGGCAGTTAGTTATATCTGGCTGTACTTTGACCTAAAGCAGCTTGGCCGTGGGAATCTGGGGATTTTAAGTTCTGACAGTGTGAAGCTGGACTCTAAATAGAATAGGGTATTCTTTGGTCTTTGGGAAATCACTTTTTAAAACAGACTAAATGGTTGCAGGGAAAGGTGACCTAGCTTTGAGGAAACCCAATACATAAATATCAGAACTGCCAAAGGAGATCAATGTTACTGTCACAAAACTGCTTTAAATTTCTATCCCTGAACCTCATTTAAAAATAGTTTTATTTTAAAATGTTCCCTTCTTTAGAAAGAACATAAACTCTTTCAGGAAACTGCTCTGGGAACTCTGTACTAAGACAAACTGGGAACTCAATTTATTAAGACAATGTTTCTGAAAGAAGAACTGTTGGACATGTAGTTCAAGGTTACCGAGCTACTAATTCCAATGAAAGAAAAACACAACGAGGGTTTGTAATGTTTTCTTTCAATAATGAAAAAAAAGAGTAATGTTTTTCTTAAAGGTTCTGATGTTAGATGTTAAAAGTAAGCTTAGACAGTTAGAAGAGAGACTCATGGGCAAAGATGGAGCTAGGATCGGAAAGGAAGTCTCTTTAATTGATTCATGTAGTAAATGGGACAAAAGATAATCTATTTTTTGATTAACTTGGAAAGGGGCTGAAGATTTGCCCCAAGATAAAGTGTTGATACCTCAAGGAATGTTGATAATCAGCCCACCCAAATTTTGAAGACTTGACACTTCAGTAACTTTTAAACTACAATACAGAGATTTGAGTTCAAATTAGAATTCAGGATAAAGTGATACAGAAAAAGATATGGATCAATAAAAATGTAATAGTTATATTATAGAAATTTTCTTTTTAAAAATTTCTCTGAAATGTGATATTGAAATGCATCCATTCAACTAATAATTATTGAATATCAAAAACTGTGCTAAGGGCTGAGAGATTAAGATAGGGAATAATGTTTACAAGCTACAATTTAGGCTAGTGTGTAAGAGTTACTCTTGTGCTAAAAACATAACACTATCTGAGTTAGAGAAGGATATTGCTTCTTGCTGGGACAATAATGAAAGAAGAGTTGACATCCTAGTTGAGCTTTCCTTAGAGGATTTTTATGGGTTGATAAGAGAAGATGATAAAGCATTTCATTTATTTTTTCTCTTATTATGACTCCTCAAAATTCAACTTAATAAAACTTTTTATATAAAAGGAATGAATGAGCAAAGACTTAAAAAATAATCATTTATTTAGCCCGACTATGTGCTAGGTGCTATACTCCAGCACTAATTTTTAAAAAATAACACAAAAGTATAATTAAAACAAACATATGAGAAATAGTGAACACACTAGATTCATAGATTTGCTTTCCTATACAAACTGGGGATTGATGATAGAGATATTTAAAGGCCAGGCCAAAGCTGATTATTGAAATAGCTACAAATAAGCAGCATTGAAAATAATATTCCAGTGAGTTAAGTGGAAAATCAGTTCTATCTTTAATTTGAATTTCAAAGCACATACGAGAGGGACCACCACCTGGTGGCAGGGTACATACATTGCATTATATGTTACTGAGAGATAACAGTAAACATTCTGAAGTTTCAAATGGCGAAACTTTATTTGTAAAGTGATGAACAACATGGTCACAAAATAAGAGGTGATTATTCATTGTATAAGAGTCTTCCCCATCAGATTCTTTTTTAAATAGAGAAATCCTTGAGTGTATTTAAAATAGATTTTTTTTCCTCCTACAAATGCTGGTATATACTCAAATGGAAAATGGTGAGAATTCTCATTATTTGTCCAAATCACTTTGAGAGTTAATGATTATAATTCCACCAACTGCCTAAGGACAACATCAGCATTTGATGCTCCATTTACCTTCTTCCCTGCAAATGTTGGCTGGATGCTGATGCCCAGGGCAACCATGGCAGCCACATGTTGAAGACAGCAGAGACCCCATGAGCCTACATCCCTGAATGACTACATGGAGCAGAATCTTCCTCTTCCCTCCCCAGTCCTACCCACACTCCACACCCACCACTGATTTTTCTTGAATGAAAAATCAACTTTCTAACCTGTTTATCAGTTTGCCTGTTATAGCAGCTAGCTTTAATATACTAAGTAATGTGACCGGATTGATTCTGATTTTTCATTTTAGCACTTTTGACAGCATATTAGTCAATAACATACAACATGCAAACTCTGAATCCAGCTGAAAATATCCAAGCTACAATTGAGTTTTCTGGGGTAGGGGATGTATATATGATCATTAACAGATTCCAATAAATTCAGAATTGAAGACTGTATGTGAGAATCTTTTGTTTCATAGATGTGGATCCAAATGAGAGAAAAGGTGATATTAAATGACTTGCCTAATGTCTTAGTCGGGTGTATGAGAGTGTCTTGTCTGTGCATGTGCCAGAGAGTGTGTATGAATCCTGATGCCTAGGCTGGTGTACTTTCCGTTATTTAAACAATTGTTAAATCTAGCCTAATTTTCTTTTGTTTTAATGTACCTGTGGTAAAAATGAAAAAGCAAAATAATCATCAACGTTCTATGGAAAATGACTTTCTATGCTTAAAACATAATAATCATCTCTACTTTATCTTCCCTGGCTGTAATAATCCCAGTTCCATTAAATTCCTTGACTAAATTTGTCAAGCAAAGTTTACCAAATGTTTATAAGTTTTTCTTTTGGTGTGAGCCTAGCTTTTTGATTGACTTTGTAGGGCTCATATGGTCATGTGAATGGTTTTACATACATCATAGCTCATGACATGGCTGAATAAACAGCATTTAATGGCAGGTGGGTTATAGTGTAGACTCACATGCAGAGGACTATGCAGGCACTAAGTGACCGTCAGTAGGCATGTTTTCACAGCTGGGACATAAGGGTACAGATAAAAACAAACTAGGGTCAGGACTTTAAATTAGGATTCCTTATGTTCTGAGTGCCTAATATCAATCTGACTCAAACTTTGGAAGAGGCTGAGCCTGTGGGATGGGGAGAATAGTTTGAATTTTTGAGAGAAATGTGTAGCAGAAAAGAGGCAAAGTTTCAGCACGCATCTGGATCTTTCAGTCCATCTTACATGATTGACTACATCTGCCCCTTTTGGTCTAGAGTTGCTTCTTTATTTAGACATAACCCCCAGCGTCTTCTGTTTTAAAGTGACTCAGACAATGATTCTATTAGGTCATTAAATACGAAATGGCCTATTTTGAATCAAAAGTATAGTTTATTATATCTCAAAAAAGAATCAGTACAATTAATCAAAGTATGTGGCTAAATGATTAACACGGTTTTGCCATCTTAATGGTAGCTTGTTTAATGCCAGCAGGGAAGAAGCCTGGAGAGCCAGCGGTAATGAAATCACGAAAGGCGTTTTTTTCACAGCTTGTTGAGGATTGAATATTTTTCCTTGTAAGAAGTGATCCAAAGCCTGGAGGAAGCGTTAGAAAGTTGGTGCAAGGTCTGGTGAATACAGTGGATGACAGAGGGTTTCCAAGTCCAGAGTCTGTAGTTTGAATAGCATTGTTTGTGCAACATGTGGTTGAGGGCTGTCTCGCAAGAGGATTGATCTGTCTCTATTGACCCATGTTGACTGCTTAATCACAAGTGTTCTCCTAATTTCATCCAATTTGTTGCAGTAGACATCCACTGTAATCACTTGACTAGTTTTCATAAAGCTGTACTGGATAATACCAACGCTGGACCACCAAACAGACACCATTAGCTTTTTTTGATGAACATTTGGTTTTGGACTGTGTTTTGGCACTTTATCTTTATCCAACCATTGTGCCGAATGCTTGCAATTATCAAAAAGAATCCATTTTTCCATCACAGGTAACAATATGGTGTAGGAATGGTTCACCTTTATGTAGTGACAGCAACAAAAGGCAAGGTTTGAGATGATTTCTCTTGTGTTGCTTGTTTAATTCACGTGATACCCATCTATTCAGCTTCTTTACCTTGCCAATTTGTTTCAAATGGTCCAATATTGTTGGAAAAGTAATATCAAACTTTGCTGCTAATTCATGCTAGGTTGAGATGGATTTGCTTTCACTACAGCTTTCAATTCATCATTATCCACCTTGGTGTCACTTCGCTAACGTGGTTCATTTTCAAGATTAACATCATCTAAACAGAACTTCTCACACCATTGACAAGCTGTGAGTTCATTAGCCACATCCTTCCCAAACACTTGTTGATATTTTGAGCTATCTGTGCTGCATTGGTTCCACAACAAAACTCATTGTCGAAAATAACATGAATTTTTTTATTTATCCACGGTTTCGCAAAAATTGCTCTAAAAAAAATTTCAGAGATAATCACAAGCCACAACGTGCATTTGAAAGACTGAGGATCTACCTTCACAATAAAAATGAAACAAGAAGTGTCCAAGTGAAATGTCAGAGATATCAACTGTCAAACAATACTTAAGGAAATCAGAAATTTCGTACTTAATAGTATTTTTTTTTTTTTTTTTTTAGTCCTGGTCACTATCCTTGGGAACAGCTGAGAAGTATCTTGTAATAAACTATCACGGAGACTTTGTTTAGAGATTATTTGCAAGCATAGAACCTGACTAAGAAGGTTTAGTTTTTGAGTTCTGTTGGGAACACGGGGGAAAGTAATATGGCTTTTGAATATGGAAGCATTTGTTTTTTGCATGTCAAATGAGTACCTAAGACAGAGTTTCAGGTCTTGCTGTCTTTCAGTATGTCACCCAGAGAGTTGGCAGACAGATAGATGCACCATATTCCTCATGTTTTTGCTCTGAGAAAAAGTACTGCCCAAACCATACCCTGTTACAATGCTGCATGTCTGGCACTGTAGCATTTATTAGGAAGTACCCCTTCTAGTGACCAGACCTCTCCTTGCTGTGATCATGCTGTCAGATTCAAGCCAAGGATCCAGCTCTGCCAGGTGGACCACAAAAAAAGAGATGATCTTTTTTTTCATCCAAGTAGAAAAAAATGCCTGTGCTAAGCCCTTCCATGTTAGAAATTCACTCTTGCATATCTTACGACACCTCCAAGGATTTCACTTCTTTAGACCTTAAGAGTTCTTTGAGGAAATAAAGAGTGCAGATTATCAGGCAGTCACTTGAAGAACAATAGACAAAGGCAGAGGCATCAGAACACATACCAGTGCCTGTGCACATCAATGC
This sequence comes from Eulemur rufifrons, assembly GCF_041146395.1. Lineage (NCBI taxonomy): Eukaryota > Metazoa > Chordata > Mammalia > Primates > Lemuridae > Eulemur > Eulemur rufifrons. The sequence goes on along the minus strand of NC_090997.1, from coordinate 18,609,515 downwards.
CTTGTTACGATATCAGATCACGGTAATTTTCAAATGTTGTAATTTGGCAAATTGGATCTTCAAACAGCTAAGGAAGTTCACCTTAAGAAATAGCACGGAGACTGATTACTCTTTTTTGTACTTTCTCTTCTCTGAGTGTTTGTTGTGTGTGTGTTTAATGTTCTACACTTTGTTTTCCCAGCCCCACAGAAAGTGTGCTACTGTCTGCTGGTTTCTTACGATGGCTTTGCTCGCTGAGGCAGAGCTGTCCGTGGAACTGTTCAGTATATCTGACTGGCAGTATCCTCAGTGTAGCCAAAAGACCCCAAGAATGTACTTCCTCCTCCCTATTTCTAAAATATGGCTGGAATAAAAAATAATTAACTTTTACCTATTTGAATTTTATAAAAATTTGTATTTTTTCAGGCAGCCATTTTTCTTCCTTTTTAAGTAAAATTTAAACAATCAAATTATGAATAATTTATTTGCTAAATCCTTTTAAGATTTTCACCTTTACCTTTTAAGTAAAGGTATACACATGTGTTATAGTTTCAAGGCAAATGAAATATTCAATATTAATTTAATCTGAAGTTGTAAAATACATAAAACTACAATGTTGGCAATGTGGTGACTAAACTTGCTCTAGCTAAGCTGACCTGCATAATTTATTTAATGAGGATAAGATGTCATATTCAGTGATTAACCAAAGATAATCTAAAATTACCTATCTTTTATAAATCAAAAATGTGAAATCTTGTATCTATGTAATCCACAAAATATGGACAATTACTCAGCTTGCCATGGTTGGGTTTGAATAAAAGTGGGAAAGATTTAGCAGTTGCAAGGAGCAATAAGTGACTGAGATTACCTAACACAGGGTCAGTGACCATTCTCTTCAAGGAGAATTGACACAAAATATCCCAAACCCTTTATCTTTATGTATAATAATCACCTCCAAATATGTAAGACCTCTGAGTTTCTTATGTCATCTCACCATTATTTCCGTAATGTTCCGAACTTTCTTATTCCTTCTCTCTTCTCTCCAATCCTCAAATATGACTATCGTACCTTCTATAACTATTGCTTCATATCCAGCCAATCCTCTTATATTCTTAGCTTCACCTTGTGGAGCTTCTTCTCTCTCTCCTTGTTTCAGCTGAGCTCCCTCATGAGATATCACATCCTCTGTAGTCCTTCCAAGTACAGACTTTCTATTTTGGCCTGATGTGCTTAGTGTCCATTGATCCCACTGTCTCTTCCAGACATTTCCTCTCCACCATCTCACACAATCCTAGACTTTTGACGTATCTTTCATTACAACACACTCTCCTCCTCTTTACTGCACTTGCTCCACTTCATTTATTGAAGACTCTGTAATACAACAGTCTTATATACAGCTCTATAGTTTGCAGATTACTTTTAGTAAGTATCCTGCTACCATCCCAAAGATTCACTGTCTTGTGGATGGTCCATCCACTCCCACGTCCTCTCAGTTCCTCAACCTCTTCATCTCCAAAGACCGTCATATCTTCACTAGATCATAAATTGAACATTATCAACGGACGTAAATTCTTTTTCAAAATCACTGTTTCACTTTGGAGACCATAATGTTTTTTCCCTCCTGCCTGTTTGTTCAATTTTTCTCACTGTTCAATACTTTACCTCATCAGGACCTATAATCTATTTTTTAAATTTCAAAATATTAAATGGGTACAAATGTTTGTGTTATATGATACCTTTTATAATGCTTAAGTTGGGGCTGTTAGTGTGCCCATCACCGGAATAGTGTTCATTGTACTGGACAGGCAGGTTTTTACCCCTCTCCTCCTTCCCTTCCCAGCTCCGTGATTTCCAGTGACATTTACATTTCTTTGTCCTATAATCTATTGATCATTCTATTTTCTCATATCCATTGGCCTTCTTCTTTCATTACTTCCCTCCATTTTCAGTTCATATTCTCATGGTTTATCATTTCAAAAACCCTTTAGTTGATGCCGTATAATTACTTGATTTTCTTTCTCTTTTTGTTTTATTTTTCTGAAAAAATCCCACTCAGCCTTATTCTTCTGGGAGAATTCTTTTTGCCTACATCCAGAAACTGAGTGCTACTAAAGAAAATCCCACTATACGGGTAAATGGATTTCACCTAAATTCATAATCAATCTCAAATGGATTGTCAGCACTAAATAATACTACTACTGCAACTCACTCTCCCTCTTATCATGACGCTTATTTCAAGCATTTTTTTCTGGGTTAAACCTTTGACTCTAGTCTCTACCCTTTTCTCTTTGTTCATCTCTGATTTTACAGAGAAAACAGCTACTGTCTTGTTTGGAATTCCCTCTTCTCCATAAGAAGCACCAAAATCCATTGGCATCTGCCATTAGTCTATCCTCTTCCCTTCTGTTATAGTTGAGGACTCTTTCTCATCTTGTTGCTCATCCTTGGTTTTGAGCCCATCTCTTCCTCTGAACCTGTTCTGCTTATTTTTGTCTTGCTTATATTTCAACCGCTCTCTTTCCAATGGATTCTCATGTTGCCCTTTAAAATCCTCATATTCCTTGCTAGAAATAAGCCACTGGAGATTTTCTTCATTTCTTTCCCTTATTGGCAGACCTGATTCTTTCTTTTCAAGTGTAAAGTTCACAAAAGTATTGTCTGTATTGTCTCCTTTTTAGTGAATCCATTTATCCAATAAGCATTTAATGTGATAGTTTCTATATGCCATATACTATTCTAAAACTGGTTTGAGAGTTATGATCATCAAGGCAGTATGAAGAATGGAACATGACAGTTTTGGGGTCAAAATTAAGTCAAATTTATTCATCAGAACTGTCATATGCTAATAATATAAACTTTAATAGCTGTCAATAATGCCTTTTGCCTGACCCTCATATTATTTGGCATATTTCTGTTTTATTGTGTCAGTCAACCCTTGTTTACTGTGATGGCCAACTCAATCTATATCTGTGTCAGTGTTATACTTGACTGCTGCACGTGACATGTAACAGACATGTTACATGGTCTGTTAGGTCCCTTGCACAGTATCACAGATACTGAGATGCCTTGCTCTCTTGCAGAAGTAGATTTGCACAGGATAAATAAAGACTATAACTCCCTTGTTTTTTCAGGGAGAGAAGTTCTCGGTGAAGCCTTTCGATGACTGTCTTTGAAGAGTTACAGAGGGCACTGTACATGAGTGGGTTGGAAAAATGGCTTCTCACTCAATCTTCCATGATTCTTTGCCTCCTTAGAGGTACTGTTGACATGATACAGTAAAAATATGGATAGAAAGTAATTTTATAGTGAAGCCCAGAATAAGCCAATATACTATATAATATACTCAGGAGTGTAGCTTTCATCAGATTCTGGGGAGCTTAGAATGAATAACCAATACCAACCTAGCATGTAATTGTTACTCCTGGCAAATGCTAGAGCTCTGTAACTCCTCACTTCATGATCTTGATGCTTTAATGCAATTCCAGGGCTGCTTATTAGAGTCTTAGCCCCATGTGCTCCATTAAAGAGAAGAATTCCTCCCTGCTTCTGACCTCATTCCTTATGTACAGTTAGTACATTTCGGGGTCTTTTCCTTCAAGACTGACCTGTTTCGTGGCTCAGGACAACAATAGGTTAATGATAACTCTCAGTCTTTCAAAAAACATAATTGCTTTGACGAAGATGGCATTAACAAGCCCTGGTGGTGAGGTATCAGGGATATGGAAAACCAAAGTAGGAGATATTTTTTATTTGATGGAGAACATTTAGTGCCCTTGAAATTATAACTCATAAGTCAAGTATTAATATTCTGGCCTTGCTAGAACATTAAGTACTGTACAAAAACACAAAGCAGCAAATACAACCCCTAACCTTAAGTCTGTTAAAAATATCTGGGTTTTCTGGAGCTATATAATTATGCATTCTGTTAAAGACATTATGACAGGCACTGGACAATGACTTACAGTCTCAGTGTGGTGGACCTTATGCAAAATATTTATTCTGCAGAACAGCAACAAAAAAACACCCCCCCCAACACAAATAGAATATATATTTTAAACTGAGTCAGATAATGTGACATCAAGGCCATGTAGCTGGAATGGAGTGGAATGGCTTCTGAAACTTTTTACTAAAAGAAATCACTGATGATTTCTTGATTGGTTCAGCCTTCTCAAGGTTTTTGATCATCTGTCATCAAAAGGATGGGGTCCTATAGCACGAATGACTGTTGTGTCCACTGTGTGGATGGGTGGGTGTGGCTGGTGATGACATCTTATAAGAGGATCGGATAGGGTATCTAAAGCTTTTAAAGTTTTTAGCCCAAAGTCTGGAGCCTGGTAAGCACTTGAGATATATGTAAATTTTAGATTTTTAAAAACATTTTTCACAACATGCAGCTTATGAACTAGGACTTGAAGGATGGCAACATTTCCGTAAGCTTACCCTGTTATATTTGCATATAATAGGCTTTCAGTAAACGATTCTTACAGAAATGGTTCTTAGTTAGGCCCTGACTAACATAGATTATGGCACCACTGTAAGGACACCACTAGTCTCTGTAATAAACTCAGTTCAAGCTTTCAAAGAGTTTTCCCAATAAAAGCTTATTTTCATAATAATCCAATGCAGGTGCTCCTGATTGGTGGGTGGGTTTCCTCCATGTGGTGATTCAGGACCCAGTCTCCTACTATCCTGCGAGCGTGCAATCCCCTGGGGCCTCAGAGTCTTCATTCAGGGGACAGATAGGGGGAGTGAAGGAAAAAAAGATATATTCCTTCTTAACCATCCAGAAGAGGCACGCACCATTTCTGGTGCATTCCATTGTCAAGAACTACTTGCATGGCTCTTTCACATTCAAGAAATCTGAGAAAAATTCTCCCTGGCTGAGCAACTGATTCTCATGACCACTCTACGCTATGGAAAAACATTCAGACATTTTTGGGGAAATGCATTGCTTCTGTAGGGTTATCACAGAAAGCTTTTGGAATATAAACAAATCTGAATGCGTGGAAATGTGTTTATACTCACTCACACATTTGGGTCTCATTTAACAGTTGTGCATCCATCAGTTTTTGACTTGGAGCTTAAGTGTTGCACAGACTGGCTATTAGGGGGCATCACTTCATGAAGTACCATCTACTCTAGCTTGACCAGTCACTAAGGTATTTTAAGGATCTATGTTGTTCTTTGATGTTTCACTGAATCCTTTTTCATGTTCTGAAGCCTGCTGGTAAGCTCATGGCTACTAAACATGTAGGCTTGGGGTTTGACTGGGGAGAAGCAACAAATAATTTATTTCTGTTAAAGTTCAGCTTTGGTCATCTCTGTCATTAGATCAAACTCCCAGAAACTCATCTCTACCTCTATTTCCTCTAGGCTAGATTACTGCAAATCCCCCTTTGCTGGCCACTGAATAAACTGCTCTCTGAACTTGATTTTTTCCTTCATGTTCATTTGCTATTCTACCTTGCCATGTAGAGTGGGCATGTTTTCTTACATCATTCCATATCATTGTTATTGCTGTATGCTAAACTCTGAATGCATATCATAAGTTGAAATTTCTATTATCACAATAATATGCATGCTCATGTAAAGAAATAAAATATTTCAACAAAATGGCATTGAAATGAATTTCAGGCCTCATATTTCATTTCTCCCTCAATGAATAATCAAAGCCAAGATTTTTCCTCAGTTTAATATGCACACTTTTTTGAGATCTTTCTTAATGTCTTTACACAGATGTTCTACCAAACATGATATATTCTAAAGGACAAGTCTGTAGTGGAAATATAAGGAGTTTTAGACATCTATTTTAATTTATATGGAACATGGAATTACTGTCTTTATTAAGTCATAACCTGCACTCATTTTCAAATTATTATTTTTAATGCATTTTTTCTGCTTCTCAATTTTGAGAATTTTTTCATTATATCTTCTTCCCTACACAGAACAGAAGAGGCTATGATGAACTTGGAAATAATCGAATAGTTTTATGGATGACTTCCTGCTAAAAACTAAAAGACGAGTGTTCACACAGCACTAAGAATTGAATGAGCGTGAGACCTGCAGCTGGGTGTGGGGAATGTACTGGGTGCAGGGCTCCAGCTCATCTGTCTTTTATCACATGGGCAGATGGAGAAATGTGACTCACTTTATGTCCACTTCTTTTCTACTTAAATAGTGAGAAATAACTATTTAAAAGTGGGGAAATAAAAACCAGTAGGGCACTTAGTTCCCGATGCTCTACTGGGACTGGTATTCTAGTTAAGGAACGCGAATGCCACTCTCAGTGTCTGTGACCTGCTGGTGTAACACCTACTGCCAGATCTTGTCTCCTAGTTGTCCCCTGGCTAACAGGGGGAAACAACAAATCCTAGGCTTAGCAAGTAGTTGCCGTGATGACTTCAAAGCTAATTACGGAATTTATGCTGTGACAGTTAATTTTAGGTGCCAACTTGGCTGGACCATGGTTTCCAGATATTTGGTCAGATATTATTTGGATATTTCAATGAAAGTATTTTTTTAGATGAGATTAACATTTAAATCCATGACCTTTGAGTAAAACAGAGTACCGTGTATAATGTGGGTGGGCCTCGTCTGATCAGTTGAAGGCCCTTAATAGGAAAAAGACTGACCTCCCACAAGCAAGAAGGAATCCTGCCAGCAGACTGCCTTTGCTCTAGAACTGAAGCTCTTCCCTGGATCTGCATCCTGCTGGCCTATCTACCAGATTTTGGACTCGCCAAGTCTCCACCATCCTGTGACCATTTCATTAAAATAAATCTTTCTTTCTCTATTTGTATATGCACATCCTGTTCTTTTTCTCTAGAGAACCTTGACTAACACACTAACATATGCCAAACTGATTAGTTAAAACTCCAGTTTTTTAACTAACTTTATTTATTTTTGAGATCTATATGCTTTGTGGAAGGAGTTTACATTTGTAGATAAAAGTAAGCAATTCTGAAATGTTACACAGTTTGAAAGCTATAATATTATAAATATGAATAGTAATAAAGTAATACATCTAGTAATAATTTTGGCACTCAGTAACCTAAACTTTTTAAGAGGAAAAAAAAGCTAAAAATAACCATTTTCAAACATTTATAAAACCTGGTATTATATAAAATGCTAAAAATTTATTTTGACATTGTAAACATAGTTTTTCTTAAAAGTACCCTCATAGAGACCCTCTTCCTTACTAATTTTTGCTCTGAATTGTTGTTCCAAATGTTGAAGTCATATAAATGTGTGTGTTTGTATGTGTGTGAGAGAAAATGGTTCATTAGTAATTGTCTCCTAGAATTAAAATTCTCCTTATAGACTTATTGGTTGATAAGGCAAGGACATAGATAGGTGTTAATTTCTGTCAGTTTTTAATTCAGTATTCATTTTATCAAAGTTATACAAACATATAACAAAGCATCAAATATTCTTAAGGAATTTCCCTCAGAAAAAGCAATTCTAACTTGCTTGTTTTCCATGTCTGTAATTTCTTATCTATTTAATTGCTGCTTCTAGATTTTCTGGTGCTCTATGATACTTTCATTCTAAAAATTGTAGGAATATAAAACTTTTCATGGGCTACCAGACCTGGAGAACATGTTACACTTTTGTAGGTGATTGAGCTAGTTTGGGTTATGGATTGGCAATGACAATGGGCTAAAGTCTTGAGTTTACTTATGACAGAAAAATTGAACATATAGAATGACATAGTTAGGCAAGAAGTTGTCAGGTAGGGTAGGAGAAAATCATATAATTTGGTGCGCACAGGTAATTAGTTAGGGTTCATCTCAGAATGAAGCCCAAAGTCTACCAGACAATTACATTTAGTCAGAGCTTCCATTTAGTTATTTTATTACTTGTGCATAAATTTAAGTGGCTATCACCTCACATCTCTTAGTATGGCTTCTCCCTTCCTCCTTCCATCCATTTTTTTGTCATTGTCTCCCATTGTCATAACTAGATTGGCAACCAATTGACACTAGAGCCTGAAAGCCCAGTCTGTACCTCAGGCCCCCTAAGACATAGAACTGAACAGGAGACAAGTAATGTAAGTTTGAGTAAAAGCAGGTATTGGACCAGTGTATATAATTTTTAAAAATTTTAAAAGATGAAATGCTATTGATTTTCTTCAATATGTTTTTGTTTATAAGGCAAATTTGCCATTCCAAGATATTAAAATAAGATGATTAATAAGATAATTAATCTATTGACTCAATTTTAAAAATCTGCCACTCTATTAAGGGTCTGGCACATATTAGTAGTTCAAGAAATATTTCATGAATGACCTCATGGGTAGTTGTGAAAATATCTTCCATTTGTAATTTAAAATTTTTTGGTTCCAAAATATCTACTACTTTTAGTTTCTTTCCAAGCTCCATGTGAACAGGATCTAGTAAATTAATTTATAACAGTGACTTCTTATTTTTTTTCCAGTTTAGGCAATGGGGGCTTTAATATCTTCACTTTTCCTTTTCTGCTTTGAGATACACTATCATACTTGCTGACAGGACTATCTTTGTGAAGTAGACTGACTCCAAATTGAAATACACAGAAACATCCCATATATTCACTTTTTTCCAAGTCTTCTATCTTGGTCTTTTTGAACTACTTCTAAAAACTCATGAGCCAAACCAGGAAGCCCCTAAGCCTTGAAATAATGTAGGGATGATAGGAATATTATGCAGTATAATTTTTATAGAGTCATGGTAAAATTAGTAATGAGAAGGAATCATAAAGCAAAACTATTTCCAGGAAAGAAAGAAAACTATTTTTTTTCGCTTAAGCAGGCTTATATTATAAACTATAAAGAATTATAGGAGATTATAATTGTGGTTTGTTTGGTATTACTAATGATAGTTAATGCTGTTGAAAAGATTTGCTAATCTTTTCTTTCTTAAAAAGTGGTTTTCATGGGGCAGACTCTTAGTGGTGCTATTTAAAGTTGCAATGTAGTACAGCAGATGGATTTAAATGGGGACAAAACACTGTTGTTAATTCAATCATGATTGTAGCTCCTCATTAACCTAAGGCTGTTCAACCCTGCTTGTTGGTACCATCCCAACATTTTTTGCAAATAAAATTTAATAAGTTGTAGTCCTCAGTGAGCCAATCAATAATTCATATTAGGAGACACGAAGGAATTATTGCAATCATATGTGTGCTTATAGAGAATTTGCAGAGAATATTTAATTGACTAATGTAAAATTACTCAGTAGAAATTAATTTTATAAGTTGCTCCTTTCAGTAGCAAATATCAGGTGTGTGTTTTACAGGTGATGGTGGCAGAAATTATAATGTAGTCTCTGAGAATATAATGGGTTTTGAGCTCTTTTCCTTCTTGGAAATGTATGGCTGCATTATACCCTCTCTCCCTCTCTTAAGTAAGTATGAACTCTTGTCAGCCCTCGTTAGTTCCTCACTTTATCTTGTGCTAACCCCCTCCAGTAGAGCAGGTTACCAGGCAACCACTAGCTGTCTCCAAAGAGTATCTGTGGCAACGGTACCTCCTGACACCTCCTGTCACAATGTCTCCTGTTAAGTTGTCAGGATCAGGGCACCAAGGTGGTTGCCACAGTCACTCTTAGCAGTGGCCTATGGTTGCTGGACTGAGAGCAGAGTGCTAAGTTCCTAAGACAATTAATAACATAGGCTACTGTAGCTGACATTTTTTAAAGCTAAACAAAGTTTTGATGAGTATAAAGAGATTTACACCACCAAAATGTTTGTGATAATTAGAGTAATAGTATCACAAATCTTTGAATTGGGGAAAATGTCATTCTGTTTATGATGTAACATTTGCAAATGTGACATTGAAGGTTTAGATACCAATAATATGTGTCTCAAAGTAAGTCACATGAAGCAATCATTATTACTGTTGTGCATATATTAGAAAGCAACTCTTTAAATTGTTTTTATATGGTAAGTAGCTACATCTTCATCTAGTAAGGACTATAAATATGTACATATATATGTAGTTACATACTATAAATATGTATATATATAGTTACTAGTTTGGTACTTAATTGGAGTGAGTGTTGCTAATAGTAATGATGACAGGAGGAGTTTGATTTATCACTTGTTTCCCATGTGCTAAGCCCTTTACTTATGTTATCTCATATAATCTTCATAAAGTCTTCTTGAGGTAGATATGATTCACTTTCCCCTTTATATCTGAGGAAACCAAAACAAGAAGAAAAGTAGTTTAAAGAAATAAAGCTAAGAAGAGCAGAGTTGAGATTTTTAAAAATTATTTTTAATTGACACATAATTGTACATATTCATGGGGTATATTGTGATATTTTGGTATATGAATACAATGTGTATGATCCAATCAGTGTAATTAGCACATCCATCACTTTAAATATGTATCATTTCTTTGTATTAGGAACATTCAAGTCCTCCTTTCTCGCTATTTGAAAATACACAACAATAAATTTTTGTTAACTGTAGTTATCCTACAGCAGCGCTATTCGGAATAGCCAAGGTATAAAATCAACCTAGGTGTCTATCAACAGATGAATGGGTAAAGAAAATGAGGTCTATATCTACAATGGAATACTATTTGGCTGTAAAAGGAATAATATCCTGTTATTTCCAACTACGTGGATGAGTCAGGAGGACATTATGTTAAGTAAAATAAATCAGACACAGAAAGACAAATACTACATCATTTCACTCCTATGTGAAAGCTAAAAAGGCTGGATTTTCAACCCAGATCTGCCTGAGCCCAGAGGACATAAGCAAATATGATTTTTAATAAAAGAACTATAGAACAGAGAAATCCGGGAAGGATAAAAAGGGCTATGAGTGAGAAATTATTTCCTGTAAAGTCTCCTCTTTGCATTGGTTCTTGAAGTGGATATAGAATTAGTTTAATGAGGAGTTGACTACATGCATGACATAATTTGAGGAATTCAAGAAAAGAACCCTAAGTCTGAAAAATCCTCTTCCTGGGCCTCGGAGTGATTTGAGAGTCATTTATCTCAGTGAAGGTATTGTGATTCTAGAATTAACTGGACCCATAGAGATCAGGAAAGGATATTTCTGATGATAAATAAAGGAAAGGAAAGTTTCCAAGCGTGGTCTACCTGGAGGTAGAGGCTGGGAGAAATGTTAAAGAGGAGTGTGGGGGGAATAGCATGGATTATAAATAGCTGGAAAAGATGAATTTTAAAGGTAGGTGTGAGATGTTAAATATAAATTATTTACTTTATAATTTTGCAAAGGAGTTGACTCTCAATTGATGTTTACAGAAGGATAAATTTCTTTCTCATTCTTATTAAAGTTTTATTGACACACAGTGTAATTCACTTATTTTAGTGTATAATTCTGACAAATGCATCAAGTTGTGCAATCATCTCACATAGTTGTTCCTTCCTTACGTCCTTCCTTCCTTCCTCTTCCTTCTTTCCCCTTCCTCCTTTCTTCCCTCCTTCTCTCTTTCTCTCCTTCCTTCCCTTCTCTGTCTCTCTTCTATCTATCTTCCTTTCTTTCTTTCTTTCTTGAACACTAAGATCTACCCTTTGAGCAAATTTCAAACATACAATACAATATTGTTAACTATAGTCACATTTTTATATACTAGATCTCCAGAACTTACTCATTTTGCATAACTGAAACTTTGTTCAATTTTGTTATCATTTTTCACAAGTTCTTGGCTCTTCTAGTCTTTTTACCTTTTCATATAAATTTTAGAGTAACCTGACTGATTTTGACAAAAAAAAAATCCCACTGAGATTTTGGAATGAAGTTTTATTTCACCAATAGATTATTTTTGGGATCTATGTTCATTCCATGACATATTGTATCTCTATTATTTTGATTTTCTTAAATTTTTTCCATTACTGTTCTTTTAGTTTTAGCATAACAGTAGTACTTTTGTATTGCAAAATTTATATCTAACTATTTCATATTTTGAAGCTATTATAATAGAATGGAAATTTTAAAAAGTTTCCAATCCTTCATTTCTTTCTTTCTTTTTTTTTTTTTTTTTTTGAGACAGAGTCTCACTCTGTTGCCCAGGCTAGAGTGAGTGCCATGGCGTCAGCCTAGCTCACAGCAACCTCAAACTCCTGAGCTCAAGCGATCCTCCTGTCTCAGCCTCCCGAGTAGCTGGGACTACAGGCATGCGCCACCATGCCCTGCTAATTTTTTCTATATATATTTTTAGCTGTCCCTATAATTTCTTTCTATTTTTAGTAGAGATGGGGTCTCGTTCTTGCTCAGGCTGGTCTCGAACTCCTGAGCTCAAACGATCCGCCCACCTCGGCCTCCCAGAGTGCTAGGATTACAGGCGTGAGCCACCGCGCCCGGCCTCCAATCCTTCATTTCTAATGACTAGAAATAGGATTGTCTATTTATTTATTTTAATTGGCAAATACAAATTGTGTATATTTATGTTGTACCATATAATGTTTTGATATATGTATATATTATGAGATGGCTAAATCAAGTTAATTTATATAGGAATTACTTTATATGTCATTTTTTGTTGTGAGAACACTTAAAATATACTTTTAGTAATTTTCAAGTATACCAGACTATAGATTATTGATTTTTTATATTAATGTTGTATCTTGTAACTTTGTTAAACTCATTTATTAATTCTAATAGATTTGTGGATTTATTAGGATTTTCTATGTAGATGAGGATATTGTCTGAAAATGAAGACAGTTTTGTTTCTTTCTTTCCAATCTGTATGGTTTTTATTTCTTTTTCTTGCCTTGTTGCATTAGCTAGGACATTCAGTATAGTGATGAATACGGATGGTGAGAATGGATGTCCTTGCTTTATTCATCATCTTAGGGGAAGAGCATTCAGTCTTTTGCCATTAAGTGTGATGTTAGCTGTAGATACTTTGCAGATGACTTTTATCAGGGTGAGGAAGTTCCCTTCTGTTCCTAGTTTCCTGGGAGTTTTTATTCCAGGAATGCATGTAAGATTTTGCCAAATGTTTTTTTTTTTCTGCATTTATTGAGATGACCATGATGTTTTCTAATCACTATTCTTATATCAGGTGAATTACATTGATTGATTTTTTAAAATGTTGAACCAGTCTTGGATTCTCAAGGTAACACCTACTTGGAGGGGATATATTATACTTTTCTTAGATTTAGTTTTCCAGTATTTATTGAAGATTTTTGTGTCTGTAATCATGAGAAATATTGGTGTAGTTTTCTTATGTTTTTGTCCAGTACAGTACAGGATAATAATAGTGTCATAAAATGAGTTGCAAAGTTTGCTTTCTTATTTGTATTCTGAAAGATCTTTGTGGAATTGGTTTTATTTCTTCCTCAAATGTTTGGTAAAATATGTAAATAAAACAATCCAGGCTTGGAGTTTTCTTTTTTGGAAGGTTTTAAACTATAAATTATGTTTCTTTAATAGATATAGGAATATTCAAGTTACCTATTTTTTCTTCAGTGATCTTTAGTGATTTGTATGTTTTGAGGAATTTTTCCAATTCATCTATGTTGTCAAATCTATGGGCTTATAATTGTTCCTAATACTCACTTTGTGGTAGGCAGAATTCTAAGATAGCCCCCAATGACACTTGATTTTATATAATTTCCTCTCCTTTGAATATGATGGCTCACTATTTCCATTATCATGTTATATTACATGGAAAAAGGGATTTTGCAGATGTGCTTAAGGCTACTAACCAACCTATCTTAAGGTAGGAAGATTATCTGGGTAGGACAGTCGTACGTGCACCCTTTAAAAGCAGAAAGTTTTTCACCAGCTACTAATAAGAAAATGAAGTCAGAGAAAATTGTAGCATCAGAAGGGCTCTATACACGGATGCTGGTTTAAAGGTGGGAAGGGCTCCTGTGAGAAGAAATGTGGGTGACCTCTAAAAGCAAAGAAATACCCCCTTGACAGCCAGCAAGAAAATAGGGAGTCCTACGATGTCAAGGAACTGAATTCTGCCAACAACCTGAATGAGCTGGGAATGAGTTTTCCCCAGAGCCTCCAGATAAGAGCCCAGCCTAACCAATGCCTTGATTTTAGCCTTATGAAACTCTAAGGAGAAACACAGCTGAGCACATACGGACTTTTCACCTACAGAACTGTAAAATAATAAATGGGTGTTGATTTAAGTCATTAAATCTGCGGTGATTTTGCTATGCTAGGGATTGAAAACTAAAACACCTCTATTATCCATTCAATGTCTATACAGTCTTTAGTGATATCTCTTCATTCCTGATTTTGGTAATCTGCATCTTTCCCATTTTGTTCTTAGGCTGAAGGTTTATTAATTTTATGGATCTTTTCAAAGATCCAGCTTTTGGTTTCATTGATTTAATTTGCTGTTTATTATTTCCTTTCTTTGTGTTTGCTTTGGGTTTAATTTAATCTTTTATTTTCTAGTTTATTAAAATAAAACTTAGATCATTGATTTGAAACTTCTCTTATTTTTAATATAAGCATGCTATAAATTTCTTTCTAAGCTCTGCTTAAATGCATCCTACACATTTTGACATGCTGTGCTTTTATTTTCATTCAATTCAAAATAACTTATCTTGTGGCTCCCTCTCTGACCTATAAAGCATATAGAATGTGTTGTGTAATTTCCAAACATATAAAAATTTTCTAGTTGCATTTCTGTTTTTGATTACTAATTTAATTCTGTCATGACTAGAAAATATACTATGATTTCAGTATTTCTTAATTTGCCACCATGCCCAAGCAGTACTGTATTTTTTTTAATCTTTGTGTTCTTGTGTTTATTGGTGATATATAGAAACATAATTGTTTTAGCATGTTTATTTTATATCCTGTGAACTTGATGAGCTCACATATTAGTTCTAGGAGTATTTTTATAAATTTCTTCAGATGTTCTATGTAGACAATCATGTCATCTGCAGCTAGGGACAGCTGTTTTTCTTCGTTTTAAATCTGTATGCCTTTTGTTACTTTGTTTTGATTTACTATATTAGCTAGCACTTCCAACGTTATGTGAACAAGAGTGATGAGAGCTGACATCCTTGCCATGTTTCCAATCTTAGAGGGAAAACATTTGCATTTGGTCTTTACCATTAAGTATAATGTTAGCTGGAGTGTGTGTGTGTGTGTATACACTTCATCAAGTTGTGAAAATCCCCCTCAATTCCCTATTTTTCTGAGAGTTTTTATCATAAGTGGGTGTTTAATTTTGTCAAATGTTTTTTTCTGCACAATTTCATTTTCATGTGATTTTTCTTTCTTTAGTATTTTTCCCATAGGAAATTATATTGATTGATTTTTGAATATCAATCCAGCCTCCTATACCCAAAATAAACACCACTTGGTCATGATGTATATTTTTTTAAATACATTGTTGAACTCTATTTGTTAATATTTTGTTTAGAAGCTTTATGTCTACATTCATGAAAATCTGGGTCTGTAGTTGTTTTTTTTTTTTATTAACTACTATTCTGGTTTTAACTTCAGGGTAACACTAGCTTCATAAAATGAATTGGAAAATGTTCCTTCCTCTTTTGTTTTTGGAAATAAATTGAGTAGAATTAGTGTTAATTCTTTAAACACGTGGTAGATTTCTCCAGTGAAACCATCTGGATCTGAAATCTCCTTTTTTTATGGAATTTTAAAATTATGTCTTCAATTTCCTTAAAGAAAATTTCCTTAGAACAATTTATATTATTTATTTTCTATGGGGTCAGTTGTAGTAGTTTGTATTTTTTAAGCTATCACTCATATAATCTAAAATGTATGTGTGTAGCATTCTTTATGGTATTCCCTTTTATCTATTTTGTTGTCTGCAGGGTCTATAGTGATATTCTGTGTTTTATTCCTGTTAGAAATTTGTGTCTTCTATTTTTAATTTGTCAGTATTGCTGAAGGTTTGTCAATTTTATTGATTTTTAAATGAACCAGCTCTGTGTTTTACTGATTCTAATATATTTCTCTTTTTAAATTTAATCGATTTCTTCTCCTTATTTTTTTCCTTTCTTCTAGTTGCTTTTTTAAAATTTTTTGCTCTTCTTATAGGTTCTTGAGATAGGAGCTCAGATTATTGAATTGCGACTTTTCCTCTTTTCTAATATATGCATTTGGTGCTATAAATTTCCCTCTCAGTGCTGTTACCTGTGTCTCAGAAACTGATATGTTAGATTTTCATTTTCATTGAATTCAATGTAATTTTAAAATTTCCCGTGAGTTTTCCTCTTTCATCCTTAAATTATTTAAGAATATGTTTTCAAGTTTTCATGTGTTTAGAGATTTTCTTGTTATTTAGTGATCTTTCTATTATTGATTTCTAGTTTGGTTCACTGTGGTCAGAGAACACATTCTGTATGATATCAATTCTTTTAAATTAGTTAAGTGTTTTTGATGGCCCAGAACATAGTCTATCTTGGTGTATCTAGCATGTATACTTGAGAAGGATATGCATTCTGCTGTTGGTGAGTGGAACCGTTTATAAAAGTCAAGCAGATATTGCTGGTATATTGTGTTATTAAATTTTTCTATATCCTTGACACTTTTTGTTTAGTTATTCTATCAAGTGTTGTGAGAGGGGTGCTGAAATCTCTGTGTCACTGTGGATTTTTCTATTTCTCCTTTTAGCTTTATCAGTTTTTACTTTACATACTTTGCTGCTTTGTTATTCCTATTACATTATAATTGAAATAAGTTTCTTGTAGACAGCATGTATTTGGGTATTGTTTTTTAATCCACTGCCAAACTCTGTCTTTGAATTGGTGTATGTAAACCATTTACATGTAATGTAGTTATGGATATGTTAGGACTTAAGTCTATCATTTTATTTTTTGTTTTCTGTTTTTTTCTTTATGGTAAATCTGCTGTAGATAAATTCTGTTAGTTTCCCTTTATTTGAAATGTTTTGATTTCCTCTATATTTCTAATGGATATTTTCACACAAATATAGGATTCTGGGTTCACAATTCTTTTCTTTTAGAGCCTGGAAATTTCTTACTTCTAGTCTCCAGGTTTCTAATGAAAAATCTGCTGCCATTCAAATTATTTACTCTGTATAGTTAAGGTGCTATTTCTCCCTGACAGCTTTTAAGATTTTTTCTTTGTGTTTAGTTTTCCAAAGTTTGACTATGATGTGTCTTGGTGTGAATATTACTTCATTTATCCTGTTTGAGATTTACTAAGCTACTTGAATCTGTGGTTTCATTTCTTTTGTCATATTTGGAAGTTTTCAACCATTATTTCCTTGAATACTTTTTAGTTCTGCCTTTTTTTCTATTGTTCTTACAAGACTCTGAGGATATAAATGTTAAATCTTTTGTTACAGTCCCACTGGTCCCTGAGGCTTTGTTCATCTTTTTCTGGTCTATTTTCTCTCTGTTGTTCAGACTGGGTAATTTTTATTGTTCTTTATTTTAGTTCACTGATTCTTTGTCTTTTTCATTCTATTATTGAGGTCATCTATTGAGCTTTTTTTAGTTTTTTTTTTTTTTCCCAGTTATAGAATGTCCATTTGTTTCTTTTTCTGTCACCTATTTCTTTGCTGAGATTTTCTATTTCTTTTCTGAGAATTTCTATGTTTTCATTTGTTTCAAGGATGTTTATAATTATTTGTTGAAGTATTTTCATGATGGCTTCTTTGAATTATTTGTCAGAAAATTTTGAACTTGACATTATTTATCATCTTGGTATGGTATACATGATTGTCATTTAAATATAATGTAGACTATTTCTAGTTCTTTGTATGACAAGTGATTTTCTTTTGAAATCTATACAATATAGGCCTTATGAGGTTCTTATCTCATTTAATCTTTCTTCTTTAACTGTCTTCCTCTGATACTGCTCTGGTGTGGGAGCACCACTTCATTCCTGCCAGGTTGGGGTAGACATTCATATTACTTACTCCGCCTCCATTGATACTTAAGGGAGGGGGCTCTGTTGTTACTGCTGAGCAAGGGGTGTGAATTCTGGCTCCACACTAAGCCCCCACCCATATTACACTGGCTGATAGAGGTCACTGTCCCCCACTTGACCTCTGCTGACACCATGGGTGAAAGATGTTACCACTGGGGGTGGTTAAAGTCCAGACTTTCCACTAGGCCTCCTCTGACAGCATCCCATCCTAGAGGGGAAGGTGCATTTCATTGCTGCTGTATATGAGTGGAAGTTTGCGTTCCCTACTAACGCAAGTTTGGTTCCCACTAACACTGCAGAGGTAGAGATGTACAAGGGAGGCTCTTCATTGAAGGTGAAATTTTCTGACCCCCTATTTGACCTTCTCTGATGCCACCCTGGCAGTGGGAGAGGGAGGTAGTAGCTTGGGAGTTTGGAGTTTCTTGTTAGTGCCTAGGAAGAGTGGAAGTCTGAATGGAGGTGAGGTTACAGGGTTTTTTAATGTTATATTTGGCTAGACCAGAGTAATTATTATCTAAAAGTTTTCTGTCCTTCTAGGTTTCTCCTTTCTAGGTCCTTCAGATGGAAGAAAGAAGGCTTTTTATCAGAGTTTATTTTGTCTGTGGCTGTTGCCATTTCTGGGTTACTGGTTTTTTCAGCTCCAAGTCTGGAATATGAGGCAAAAAGAAAACTCAGAGAAGTCACCATCATGTTATTTCTGAGTCCTGAGGTCCCTACCTGGTATGTCTCCTTCTCTCCACCTTTCATAGTCTTCTTAGGTTTGCTTTATATATAATGCTCAGGATTTTAGCTATACTCATCAGAAGAAATAGTTGTACTTAGTGGGAAAAGTACATGTACTTCATCTTCTCATTAAGATGGGTTTTAAAACTATATATTCTGAGTTGTCCTATGGCAAAGCAAAAATCACACTGGACACAATTAAACAGTCCAGGAAGACTTTATTCAAGGCTATTACAACAGCAGAGAGAGGCCAGGACTCAGCCTGAACTCAACTTTACTGAAACAAAGGTCTAGAGAGTTTTTAAGAGTTGGAGTGGGACATCTGTGTTTGCTAGTGGGATTTACCCAAAGAAAAGAAAACTTTCTTGTATATTATGACAGGAGTTTGTTTTACAGTTCGGAGCAAGGTACCCATTGAAGTTAGACTTCTGTCCTTCCACAGAAACTGGATTATAGGAACATTGTCTTCCTTGATGATTATGTTATAAATAGATGGCTCTCAGGTTTTCCAGAAAGATATTCCTGGGTGGTAAAACTGGCAAGAAACTTTTAGAAGATTTACATATCAAAGGGATAGAGGAAGAATTTATAATTACAAGTTTTCTAAAATGAATGATCTAAGAAAAGGGAGGTCAAAGGCCTAGTGTCAGGAAGAAGCCTATTCTAAAACTCAGTCAAGTTGATGGAAATGTTAAGGCTGTCTTGGTCACCTAGAGGTGATAAGTGCTGGGTATCATCTAGTCATAGGCATGGCTGTTCCTCTTCCTCTAGCTCCAGTATGCACACTTCATGGATAATAAACATTATTATCATCCATTGTTTTCCTTTATCTATTCTTCCAAAGCTAAGTGATGCCTGAGGAAAAACCTACTATACATTTAATATAATAGCTAGGCCAAGAAAAGCTAAGTACAACAATAAAAACCTGTAGGAGGCTATTTAACAGGGTCATCTCATTGGTTCTCTGTATATTCCTTGTGATTGCTGACTTGGCTTTATCCCTTGGGCTTGGGCTTTCTGATTGATATATTCAGAAGCATCTCTGCATTTTCCTGAAGGAGGTTCTGCTTCTGAATCTATTAGCTGGCTTGATCTTGCCTATTAGTTAATGCAGAGAGTCTAATTCCTCTACGAACATCCCCATTAATGAGGAATAACTTTAAATTTGGTATTTGACAAAATCAGTCCTATAGGGTGACATACCAACAGAGTAATATATACCACCATCCTTAGTGTATGCTAAAGATTAGGAAAAGAGTGTGAGGGAAGTTGTCAGGAGAATACTGAAATCCTGTAATTTGCTTTTTACATTTCTAGACAGAATCCATATACCAACAGTTAAATTTCTTTTAAATTGGAAGTTAGAGTTTAATAAACAATGACCATGTATTGTAGAGTTTTACAGACCTATTTCTTCTTACAAAAGGAGCAAAGAACCAGACTATGTATATTTACCCCTTGTTGGTTGAACTTACTATTCAATAATAGTAACCTCAAAAACCAAACATTACACATATCTCAGAGGCCACATTCATCTTTTAGAAGCTAAAAAGGATTGCATTGTTTTTAAATAGAGAGCTTGAGTGTTGTCAAACATTGCTTTAGATCTCTCCCTCTCTTGGACTTGCTTAAGAAGTGAATGACGCATGGAAGGGCTTCTTCTTGTACAAAGGCACGTTTTCACAAACTTATGAGCTCAAACGCCAACAGTGCAAAGCAATACATTTTTGTGATTCAAATGGCTCTCATACAGCAATTATTATAAAGACAGGGAAATCTTTCCTTACTTTGTGTGAAGTTATATTCCAATATTTAAAAGCAGCCTGATAACTGCCATTGCTTTATTCTCTCCTTCCAAAGGACCCCCACCAGGGACACGTAACTTAAAGGTGATAACTTAAAAGGCCATGGGGTATTCTTGAAGAAATTGTACCAAAGAGAAAGAGAGGGGATCTTGCTCTTAGTCTAGGTTTTGTTACAATCTTATTTTATTTTTTAAACTGGATTTACTGTATTTGGAAAATAATGCACAGAACTTTTATTATGTTAGTATTGGAGAAATGACATACATTTATTTGTGTTTTAATAATGTGAAAAGGACCTTTCCTACATGTTGTATCGGGAATCATGATTTGATCCCTGCAATATTTAAATCTATATAGAATAAAAACTAATCATATAATGGAATTTGGTTAGTATAACACTACCTTATTTCACTAGAGGGCAGTATGACAAATTAGACCATCTCTGTTAAATGTTCTGTATGTAACATACAATGCATGAGTTGGAAAAAGGTAATATATGAATGTGAGGTACTATTTTACATTATATGACTTTCTAATATTAGAACATTCATCATTAGAGAGTATCCAGCAAACATTTTGCTATTATTATCCCAAAGGTCACATAGCCAATGAGTCATAGAACCAGGATTTTAAACTTAACTGTATGTCCTTGGAGCCTCATATATTATGTGCTCAGTTAGGGTGTGGATTTTGATTGCAATAAGAGTCCAAAGATATAATAGGTCTATACTAAAGGGCTGCGGTAATATTCAAGCAAAAGTATACAATAAGAAAACATGTCCTAGACCAAGCTGAATCTTACATGCTATCTTGTGTGTGGTTTGTGATTTGCAATCATGTGGTTGAGTATAAAAAAAGTGCCTTTGTGTTAGGCATTCAATGATTTTCACATATGTCAATCCTATTTCTCCACAAAACAGACTTAGGGAGTTAAGCAGTACCATTGCTTGACATATTCTTCTCCTGGACTTAGTTTTCTTATCTCTAAATTGAGGATGTTGCAATAAATACATGTGACATTTAGTTTTTTCTGTATGTGATCATCTTGATTCTGTAAGCTTAAAGTACAGCAAATTCAGTTCATCTAGAAACTGAAATCCCAACCGCTGGAAGCACTTACTCCCTCTAGGTTATGAGTGATAAAGAAAAAATGAAGACTTGCCATTCTCTTTTCCTTCAGGCTTAGGGTTGTGAGGGTTGTGCATATCCTCACTTTAATTAAACTTAGGATTCATCATAAAAAAGAGACGTGCCCAGGTAACTTGCATTCATGGTATATCATAAGGAATTTTTGTTGGTTTTCACTCATTTTGCTCTCTCTTTCTCTCTCCGTGCCTCTCTCTCTCAAGGTGAGAATCTGAAAGACTTTAACACTTGCCATTCATTAAAGCCAAAGTTCTGCTACATAATTCTTTATTGGTCCATGATCCAATTAGATATGGCTGACTAGGAGGATTTTGTGATATAAATCGTCAACTGTGTTTGAAGTACCTATCAAAAAGGAGATTTGGGTACAGCAGGCACCAGCTGTAAAGATTGTTCTACAACATCCCTTGTCATGAGATCCTTGGGAAAATGTTCAAATGCAATTTGAGAGCACGGTACCTTCATATAACAATTTTCTTTTTTGTGGAACAGATGAGACTAGTAGATTATGGCCACTATTCTTAAGGAGTGCTCTTACTTAAATGCAATGCTGTGTTTATAAGAAGGGGACATAAACAAAATTTTCAAATATCCTGCTTAAATACAATTTGTTTAGAGATCTTGCTTGCTTTCTCTTTTTTGTACAATCATGTGTTGCTTAATGACAGGGATACATTCTAAGAAATGCATCAGGCAATTTCATCATTGTGTGAATATCATAAAGTGTGCTTACACAAACATAGACGGTATAGCCTACTGCACACCTAGACTATATGGTATAGCCTATGGCTTTTAGGCTACGAACCTGTATAACATGTTACTGTACTGAATATTGTAGGCAACTGTAACACAGTGGTCGCTATTGGTGTATCTAAACATATCCAATCATAGAAAAGGTACAATAAAAATATAATATTGTTATCTTATGGGATACCATCCTATATGTGATCCATCCTTGACTGTACATGCAATGAAGAGATTTAGGGGGAAAATTCTACATTCATATATAGATTAGGGGGAAAACTATCACTTTGTATCCCAAATAAGGCAAAAGGGAGTTATTATCGGATTCTAAAATTTCTCCCTTTTAAAAAGTATCAAAACTCCTCCATTTGTTAGAACCTCTGTTTGTTAAGGGCTGGACTAGAAGTTGGGACCAGATCCATCCATCTAATCACTAAGAAAAAGCATCTAATCACTAAGAGAACCTTGAGTGTGGGAATATTTAGGTTTTAGAATGGCCCCCAGTCTAGGCAGAGGGCTAGAGGCAGTGCTGAATATCCTACCATTTGGATAGTCTTTGAAATTATCAATGTATTGTGCTTATTTCTAAGACAAGGACAATGCTTTTGTAAGTAATTCATATATTAAATCACACTAAAATGTGAGCTCTTCCAGAGCAGGAATTATGGCTTATGTATTTGTGTACAAAGTAGTGTTCAATAAATATTTTAGACATAAATATTAAATTAAACCTTATAGGGTATACCTCATGAAGCCCAGTGGAGCCAGATTTGCCAAATGGAAGACAGAATGGTCAAAATGCACATGGATTGGCTTAATAGTCTTTTCCTGTTATGATGATTAAGGAGCTAAGAAAATGTTGATGAAATATTAGAGATGGATTAGAAACTGAAATAAAACTTTCATTTTACTGATGAGAAAACTTAGACCTAGTGTTGCTGAGACTTGACCAAGCTTTCAGATCTGGTTAGCAATACACCTAGCAGTAGAATTTATGACTTCAACTCCTAGATTAGTCCTCTTTTCACTATAACCTCTCAGATACCTTTCATTTTTCATTCTTAATTAAAAAAAAAAAAAAGTTCCGGCACAAATAGCTCATTTTCAGGTTAAATAGGATCTCTTTTATGAAAAATAAATCATGTCAATTTGTGTAACTATTGTTCAATATTTTTAAGTGGGGTCGTACCAAATATACATGGTATTAAAGGGGAAAACACAAGATGAAAGCAAGTGAACAATTGTTTATATGGCCCTTCAGTAAGTCCTCAAAGCCTTTCTTGGCCAGTTGTGGGACCACCTGCTTGTTGGGCTAAGATTTCTCCTGGTGGCACTCAGTGTCCCACACCCGGACTCCTCTATTGACATTTCTGTAGAGACAGCGAGATCAGCACACACTCTAGACCAGGGATGGTTGTATATCCTGGTTTTGCCACTTTCTAATTCTGTGGTTTTTACCTCTTTGTGTCCCAATCTTCTCAATGATAAAAATGGAGGTAACATTAGTACCTGGCACCCAGGGTTGTTAGAAGGAATAAATAAGTGAATAATTTTGAACACCTTAAAACAGAACCAGGAATATCCCAGGCACTTAATAAATGTTGACTTTTATTTTCTGCCATCATATTCCTCTGCCATTGCTGCTCCCTTTCATAAATTTAAATAATAGAAAGTTAAGATTCAAAGGGCCTGTGGCTCTTCTAAGGAAAACTTTTATTCATAGAGAAATTAAAGATTAGAGATGTTTTGTAAGTTACCCGAGGTTGGACACAGAAGCGGCATTAGAAGCCAATTCTCTTGCAGACCATGTGGGATTTCAATGGGTGGATGGTAAGGGCTGGAGTAAGAGCCTTAATTTCTTCTGCCTTCCTTTTTGCCTTGCAAAATGCAGCAACTCACAGCATTGGGGTACCTAGGACTGGTGTTTTAGGATTATTGGTCAGCTTTGCAGTGGACATTGATGCCCCTGATAATATTGTTGACGGCTTTAAAAAAGAATTACCTATGTTGTGACCTAAGAAATGCCCTGTTCGGCGAATTAGGCGAAATACATAATCGCTTACTTCGTGTCATCTTCAAGCATTGATGGGGTATTTTTTTTTTCAATTTAATGTAGAAAATAGGAAAAAATTAAGAGATAAACTGAAATTTAAGTTTAAGGAATGAAGTGAGTCTTTGCAGTGTCAAAATTTTCTAAGGAACTTAATTCTAGCTGCTAAACATTAGTGATATCTCAACTGGTATCTGGAGTCTTTAAAAAGATTAGAGCTTCTTAGAAATACACAGGTGGTACTAACAGCAGAGCATTAAAAATCATTGTTGCTTGGTCACAGTATGCGCTAGTGAAGAAACATTATCTTCCTTTGTGATTCCTACCCAACATTTCATCGATGATGAAGGCAGTGGAGTGCTCGGCATACTTGTAAAATCCTATCGGTCTTTTAAAATTTAGTTTCTCTGTCTAAATATCAAGAGAAGTTTATTGTAGTTTTATTTAATAAGATGAGAAATTATTTGTTGAAGCCAAATCTCAAAATATCATTTAATAAATGATATGATAACATGACATTCTCATTTTAATACTGCTCAGGTGAGAAAGGCAGTGCATGCAAAATATGCATATTTAAATTGGCAATTGACAATAAATGTGGAGGTTGCAGCTTGAGAAATGGGCTTCTAGGAAAAAATAAGGCAAGCCAGACTGCTATGTGAGAATAATTACATTATGTAATTTGCATGCAAATATATTTAAACCAAAGAAATAATTCTAAATTATTCATAGCATAAAGTTGACTTTGTATTGCCATTATTCCCTCCTTAAAATATATGCTATAAATCATGCTTTTAATGTAGAAGAGAATAGCTGAGGTGAAAATACAGTTTTCTCCCAGATGTACAAAATGCAATTGAATATTCCACGTTGAGAGAGGTAATTCTCAATTACAGCATATTGGAATTACTTGATAATCCATTATATGTAAGTAGTTTAAGCAAAATGTGCCTCTTTACAACAAATTAACTTTTCTTCAAAGGATGTATTTCTACTCTTTGTGTAAGGTAATAACTATTTATTTATAAACTATAAAACATATAGCACTGTTATGCCTACAGCACTCAGAAATTACTAGGCTATATATTCATTAAAGAGAAGTAATTACTTTCTAGATATCTTGCCTACAATCTTTTATTGACCTCATAATGCAATTGCTATGCTTAATAGATTGATGCAGATGTTTATGCAATTCTTTTCACAACATATGAGTTTGCTACACAAGTTCAATAATAATTCAGACAGGCACAGCCGCTTAATAAGCTTAACAGGCAAGAACACCGAGCCTGTCTTATGTAGGAAAATATCAGTTGATAGCCCCAAGGATACGAAATGGAGGCAAAAATGATAAAATGTCTTTATAGTAATTGATTTGTAATTGTTACTACCCACATTTGGTCTCGTTGAGAAATAACAGTTTTTGAGGAGAGTCAATAAAATTATTTGAATTCTTTTGAATTCATTTTCTTAAAGATGCCACAAAAATATTCATAGATTACTATGGGTATGAAAATACAGGAGCAGTTACAGCAATGATAAAATAAAAATACTTTCTCCTTTGAGAGGGGATTTTTTTATTTGCGTGCTTTATATTGTGTCACTAGTTTTTCATTCAGTATTTTTCTGACAAGAAAAAGAAGATATTGATATGAAATGAAAGTGTGAATTCAAACTTCATTGGAAGAGCAAGCAAAATTGAAGAAAAAGTCTATTATGTGAATTTAAATTATAGGAGCTTGTAAATGGTGCCTGCTTTCTATTAACATAGCAAATTTCCAGATTTATTAAAAATGACAAACATTTGAGCATCTATATGAATGTATGTGTCTACATATATATGATTTTATTGTGTATATTATATAAGCACTTCAGGCAAGCAGGATGAAAAATTACAAGGAAATGCTTAAAATGTA
The DNA here is from genome assembly GCF_041146395.1 of Eulemur rufifrons. NCBI lineage: Eukaryota > Metazoa > Chordata > Mammalia > Primates > Lemuridae > Eulemur > Eulemur rufifrons. Next base: position 18,583,302 of record NC_090997.1, on the reverse strand, counting down.
TTTAAAAGTTAAAATGATATATAAATTCTCACTTTACTATGTACTGAATCAAAATCAACTATTTGTTTAGAAATATGTCACAGTTTTAGTTTATTTCTGCTTATTATTTTAGTCAAGATAAAGAACACATTCTGAGACAGGAAAATGTAGTTTTCTGATCTATAACCCTCTTTAATTATAAATTACCTTTATTTTTAGGAATTCTTAAAGAAGGCAAAAAGGTAGGTATCCATCTTATTGTTTTAGTTTTTCTGGCTAACAAAAGACAATTTAAGCAACACCATAAACTAGTTATCAAGATGATGGAGTGATTAAATCTAAAACTTTGGTATTCAACTACTTAAAAATTGGACTGTAACTTTGGCTGGGAAAATACTAATCAGCTTCTCTGCTTAGTATTAGTATCATATGGTAGGATCATTTTTTATTAACATAATACAAATATCCTGTGCAGTGCTACCTCTTTCATTGCTTGCGGCTTCAGAATCAAAATGTCACAGCAAATTTTACTTTCACTAATAGATTGAGACTCGTACATTACATTAGTAAAAGTGAACAGTAGTGTGGTTTTATGCCAAAATGGCAAAAGCAGGCACAATACAACAATACCCTAAATTATAGCTTGGTTTTCCTCCGTCCCCAAACAATAACAAAGGGTGAGAGGTTTGGATGAGTAGTTTACGTTTATTACATTTGTCGAGAAAAGTTCGCCTTTCTGCAACTTCTCTATATGCATGTCAAAATATCACATTATACAATTCACTGGAAGTGAACTTATTGCTAAATACCCATTAGGTTCCCAAGAGATGCCTTACATTAATTGTTTAGTGAAAGCACCCTTAGGCTATCACCAGGGAAGCACATTAAATGCATAAAAAGAGAAGTTGACAGAGATCCCTGTAGAACAAGACGCATCTACCAAGCTCCACACTACTCCAGGAAGAATCCTATGAGGCAGTGTCGAGAATGGTTATTTGGGGGTGGGGGTAGTTTTTCTTTTTTGTTTTCCTACTGGCACAAACATATGATTTGTATAGGAGGAAAAAAATGATGGTGCTAGAAAATGATTAGAAAAAGACCATTCTGTAACTGTAAGCAAAATTAGCTAATGTGTCTTGATTCTGAGGCACCAATGTAGTTTACAGACAAAGAATTGCAAAAGTTAAAGACGAAGGGTGTTATCCACCTAATGATGTTATAAAGGAAGAATGATGGTAAACGGTGCAGAAAGAGGGGAGGCAAGTTTTGAAGTAAATGAGAAGAAAGTGACTGGTAGCAAAGTTTTAGGCTAATGGCCAAATAGGCTGATACAGGGAAAAAAGGCAAGTCACAAAATGAATGACAGTGAATTCTGGCAAAATATGTTTTCATGTCTGTCTGCCACATTGCTTCTGAAAATGTTCCCGTTCTGAATATAGCACAGATTTTTATCACTCCCTTGTTTAATTACAATTGCTGGTGAAACTATTGTACATCTATTATGCACTATTATGTTTGTTTATTTCACATCATTTTGTTTAGAATGTTTCTAAAAAGGAAATGTAAAAAAGCAAACAAAATATGTGCTTGGTGTCATAAATCCCCCCACCTCCTTTTTTCTGTATGCATTACTGCAAAAATTCCACTAGAGGGGGCACTAGTAAAACAAGAAGCAAGATTTTTAACTTTTTCATTCTTTTCTCTTAGAGGTGAATGTGACTCACCCTTCTCCTCCTCTCATACCTGGACAGCAATATTTTGAGTAAGTTACAGAAAAGTAGTGAAGGAATCTTTAGGTCTTTAAAATACTTCTAGTAACGTTAGGGTTTTTTAAAAAAATTCAATGTTAATGTGCCACAGTTGAATGCCAGCCAAAAGAGCAAAAATTCCTGGTTAAACATAGAGTATTATATATGTTTGTGTTATGACGGCTGAAAGCTGAAGTCATAAAGAAGAGATGTTGAGCCATGTGACTCTTCTTTAGTGACTAATCATTACATCTGCAACTGAATGATGAGAATTGTTCTTTAGTTGCCAATTTAAACTTACCCAAGGCACAGGCATGGTGTTAGTTTTAATTCATTGTTTTCATCACAGAAAAAAAAAATTAAGCCAATAGAAACGTGTCATCTGTTTGTAATTAATGTTTATTAAGTGCCAAGCATTATGAACTTTAATATAGCCATTGATTTGAAGCTGTATTTTGTTACTATTGTTTGTCTTGTTAGGTTATGTTCATTGTGAAACTTCCTTAGGGAACTAAGTTAGTTAGCAATCAACAATGCTGACAAGACAGAGGTACCATCTGATGGGAGAAGGTGCCGCATCTTGACAATCAAGGGCACGACCCTACCCATTGGTTCATGTGGGTTTTGGTGTCAGACAGCAAAGGGCCTACCCAGGAAGAGCTCAAATGAGTCTCTCTTCGGAAACTTCTACACTTCCTAATTTATAACATTGACAAGAAGTTTGTCAAAAGTTTTAAAGTGCTACATTGTATCTGATTAAATAAAATCACGTGTCCTAAATCCTTACCATAATGCCAATATGTGTGCTCAATAAATGTTAGCAAATTTTATTATTAATTCAAACTATTCATTCCTTACACCTTGGAATATATAGTTTGGCTAGATTTTTATGTGATGCTACCTTTGTTAGTATTTCTATCCAGTCTTTTTTTGACTTTACCTAACGTGGCTTTCTCTAGAGGAAACTGGGTACTCCTTACCTAAACATCCTTTCTGCCCTAACACACTAAAATGTTATGGATTGGAATTTCTTTTGCCTTGCTCTTGGTAGACTGCCAGTATTTCTTACAAATACCAAAAGATTGTTTTAGAAAATTAGTGTCTAAGTTCCCTAGCCATCTAAATTTCATTATCACTTTAAAATAGCTCTGAGGAGAATCACCACCATGTGTTATATATCAGGGTCATTAGAACATTCGATCTGGAATATGTTCTTAGAAATTATTTAGCACAAATGCCCCATACAAATGGAACATGAGGTCTAGAAGAGTTAAATGGCTTCCCAAGTTCAGGCAGCTAGTTGGGAGCTGAACCCTAATTGAAACTTGTGTTTCTTTGCTCAGAACTTTTTAAAAACTCAAATTATAGAATTAATCGTTTTTGTTTGATTTGGAAAATTAGAAAACAAAAGATTTTGTGAGTAGATAGAGGGTGGTGAGATGCCCTAGACCTAACGAACATTGGTGTAGCACTTCAGAGTTTATGAAATCTGTTTCCAAATACGGCCACCTTTAATGGTGCACTGCTATGTGACAGAACTTTTTATGTTCACTTATATGGCAAGAAAACTTTTCTCATACCTTTTAGCAACTTCTTCATAATATTTTTATTAATCCTAATACTTAACGCAAACCATTAAGCTTGGATGGGCAGATCATAACTGCTTTGTAAACAGTTATTTAGGGTGCTCAGCTCACTGAGGCTCAATTATAGGGTTTTTTCCTCCTCTGTTTTGCTGTTCTGTGACCTCAGGTTTGTAATGGACAGGAAGGGTTGTGATGGCGTTTGGTGCCTGGGGCAGTGCCACCAACATGGAGAGCTGTCATGATATGTCTACTCCTTTGATCCTTTTCCTCCAGCCAGGAGAAGGGAGGGGAAGCTGAGGGGGCAAAGATACTACTTTGATCTCTAATCTCTGTGGCCAAGCGCTTTTCTCCATCTCTATTTCAGAACATACCTACTGACTCCCTTGGGACTAGTTTGGTGAATCATAGAATTTCAGCATTAGAAGAAACCGTAGAGACTTGATGTTCAACTGCTTTATTTTATAGATTCACAATGATTAAAATGACTAGCCCAGGGCCATTCACTACTTTATCTATGTATTTGCTAAATATAGTATTTAAGAAAAATTCTATGTTCCAAGGGTTGCACAACCAGTTAATAGAAGAGATAGGAATAAAACTTAGCTTTCTTTAGTCAAAGTCCAGTGTTTTCTCTTAGCCATCAAGCTCCCCATAAAACTATTGACCTTGTTGTTGTTGCCAATGTTAAACCAATAATTCAATTCTCAGTCCTTGACTTAATATTTTTAATTTTTTAAAGTAGGCTGAAATTTGCAGTTTTATAATGCTCAGGTGAAATACCTGATTAACACTCGCAAAACTTGTTTAAAGAAATTCTAATTTGTTTGGGCGTCTGTGATTTGCTTAGGAATAACAGAAGTGTTTTTTCTATAAGTTCACCATAAAATTCCTAAGGTATATTTTACTACTATTTTCCCTCCTTTTAATCTTCTTATGATTGTTTTACTTTTTTGTTAATTATTAGAGTTGTATTATTTCAAAAATAATGTGTGTGTTCAATTTTTTGAGCCAATAAAGATGGCCAGCCCTGTACAATTATGGACAGCAACCTGTCCATGGTGCAATTTTAGTAACCCTTCCAAATAACTGTCCTGTCCAACTAGTCTCCAGCCAGTTTATGCTGGGAATTTCCATTGTTTCACAATTCCTTAGCTGAGTAGGATAGGGAGACAGATGAGGGATAACCTAATTGCTCAGTAATACATTTAGAAATATTTAGTTATCCAATTAAGTGATTAGGACTCATTGTCACAGGACTCTGAGTGATTGGCTGGAACAGTACATTTTGATAGAGTGAAAGAGGTAAGAGGTTGAAAATAATACCTAAGGACAAGTAGAATATTGCACTGGGGCCAGCCAGGGGGCATTGGAAGGATAGCAGGCACCAGGGGATGGGGGAAATGTGTGTGTCAAAAGGGATTAGGAAGACAGTAAGACAGAGAAGTGGAGGTCTGTAGACTAAAACAAACAAAACAAACCTTGGCCCTCATTCACTTTTTTCTTTCCTCAGCCATTTTTAGTGCCTACTGTGTACAAGATGTTATGCTAGGTCCTTTAAAATAGTGGTGGGTTTGTATTTTTATTCAATCCCCTAATATAACAAGTAAGTTGGCTGCAAAATAAAACATCTGAAAAGTAGGTGTACATTCTAACCCTGCAGGCAAAATTCTCACTGTCTATTTGCACCTTTGCCTCATCTGTCCTTCATCCCTTCCCTGGCTGCTTTTTCAGGGGACACCACTAGGATGAAAGAGCAGAAGCGCAGAAATGGGAATGGGGAGCTGTTTCCACCCACAGAATTGTCAACAGGTATGCACACAGCATCTGCGACTCCGGGAGAGCTGACAGGCTAGGAGCCAGCTGTGGCTGACACTTGAAAATAATAATAATATCCACTTAGGGGTATGGAATTATTTATCACTACTGGTGGAATTTTTGCCAAAGGCAAAAAATGAAAACATCCGATGACAAATGTCCTCGGTCCACACCTCGTCACACTCACGCATCGCAGGAACTGATTAACTCTGTGACCAAGAATAAACAGTACTATAGTTATTACTATTACCATTTTGTTTTTTCAAAACATTGGGAATTACAGGAACCAGAGCAAACATAGCGATAAGCAGTGTTTGTATGAGCAAACTTTATGACAGAGCTTGCATGCATAACCGATGTATGTCTCTGAGGGGGCTTCCTTTCTTCCTTCCTTCTTACTTTATTCATTTTTCTCTTCCTCTCCTGCTTTCTTCCTTCCTGTACTCATTATGGGGCCTAAGACAGGGATGGGAAGGGGGGCACTAGTGGGATAGAGACCTATCGATGGCATTTTCATAAAATCTGCAAGTGGATTCTCTATCAATGTTTACCTGCTGAGTGTGTATTAATACGTATGTGAGGGCTGTTGCTATGCTCCTTCACTCAGCTTGTCGTACTTATTTATTGTTATGCTAATGTACTGTTTGTGTGCTGTGAACCACTGCCAGGCACATATATGTCTGTGGCTGCACTTAGTGTGAGTTCTTGCCAGCCATCTGGCTCTTCATGTGGCTTTTTAACAGGAGAAGCGCAAAGCAACCTGCTGCCCAGGATGGGCATGTCTGTGAAACTGGGCTGCTGGATTCCTCTTTCTGTGAGGAAAGCCCGTATCTGAGGGTCTTGTCTCTGAACTATTTGGGACCCTGGCTGCACCCGCCTGTCTCTCAGTCTGTATTTTTCCTCACTTTGTGTGTCGGCATTTGGCCTGCTTTCATTTGTGTGGTTTTGCTTTGTAAATGTTTGCTCTGGGTCCCATTTCACTTTTCATATCTGGGAATCATTTTAACCCTAATTTTTTGGAGCTCATTTCTGAGTTCTTCCTGTTTTTCACCAACCAGCAAGTCCAGGAGAGACTCCTGTTCTTTGTTTTCTTTTTTTTGACCTCTGAAGAGTTATTGTTAAGTTGACGAAGTACCTCTTTCTCAGGGGAAATGGGGCTGTCTTTTTTTCCTTCTTTTTTTCTCTCTCCCTTCTTTTTTCTTTTTTTCCTTTATTTCTTCCTCCCTCCCGCCTTCTCTTCCTTCCTACATTTTCTTCTCTTTTCTCATTTCTTTTTTTCCTTCTCTTTTTCTCTCTTCAGTTTATGTGGGTATGCTAAGAAGTCCAAAATGCACTACTTGGGACATGCCTAATTTTCAGAGTATATGTGGTTTCATGGATAGGGATACTAATTATATAACTTAAATTTAACGAGTACAAGGCCCCATTTTCCTATTTTATCCCTGAGTAAAATACAATCCTTATAGAAATGAATCTTCGAAAACCTAAAATTAGCCTAAGATGCAAGGCCCAAATTTTGGGGAAATTCTAGATTAAGAATAGAAAATTGCTATCTTAAGGGAAAAGAAAATTCTGGATGAAACTGAATGAATCAATAAAAATGATGTTTCTAAAGCTTAATATTTAATGTACATTTTTAGTACATTGAGCTTCACATTTTATTCTGTTGAAAAACAATTAAAAATTATATGAGGTTTCACATTATATGTAAATTCAAAAATAACTTTATAGAAATATAGAAAATATTTAGAATGTAGTACATAGAGATATGGTATAGCAAGTCTTCAAACAGTAGATCTCATAAGTAATATTTTTATAAAAATTAAACAAGATTTTACTGAGAACCACCTCCAGAATTTTAGAATTCTTCCTTTTTATTTTATAAGAACTCTTAAAAGAAAAATAGTAAGAAATTTCTAAATTTATGTTCATGTTTCCTTATATTCAATTCTGAAATCCAAAAACTACTGGGAGCCCTAAGTTTAAAAAAAAAAAAAAAATTAATTTGGCATCAAAATTGACCTGAACTGACAGAAGGCTATTTACAGTCTTTATTTATCCCAGTTATTATGAATATTCATATATTTACTACAGAAATGTTAATGTGTTCAATCATGATCCAGCCCCAGGCCCTACTGAGCATTCTACATAATATACAGTCTATTACATTTTAAATTTTGCAAAATTCTGAATTACAAAATACATCTGGCTCCCTGTTTGAGATAAGGAATTGTGGACCTGTCTGTGGATTACATTTCTGTGGTGGATTGTAGATCTTATTTGGAATCTAAAGAGAACAAATCACATTCAGAAAAGGAAATTGTGGATTGATCCCTGAGAAATATATATATATGTATATGTATATAAAGTGGAGCTTATTTTCCTGCGACGCACACTAAGTAAAACAATTTTGAAGTGACTGTAGTGTCTATGTAGCATTGTTCTAACCAAGTTGAAAATTAAACGGATCACTTTCAGTAAATATCCTAGTGACTCTTCTTGAAAGAAAGGAAAAAGCAAAGCAAACATCATAGAAAACTTTGATTCCTGGTTTATTTTAAAAATTCCGGTACGTATACTGTATATTTACTTTTGTTCAAAGGTAAAAACTGTTATTGAAATCATTTTCTTTTTAATTCAAGGAGTTTCCATTAAGCGTGTCTTTTGAAATTCCCTGGGAAGTGCGCATTGCTCTGATCATCCTGGCTTATTTCTTCAGCCAGTTGCTAAGGCTATAGGAACCTTCACATGATTAATCAAGGGCCTCTTCACAAAATCCAATGATGAAAACATTTGACTGCTGCTCATCTGGGCAAACAAGAGGAGTTTGATCTCTGTGTGCTCTGTTGAGCTTAATACTTCACTACAGATACATATCAATACTTAATCTATACCTCCCTTCATATATGTCTGAAGAATCGGAGGGAGCAAGAATTTTCATTGTTTTTAACTTTTGGCTGTTCAATGAATACCACATATTTATGCATATGGAATGCCATCGCATGTGGAAATGCCACTTTTCAAAGCAATCTTTTAAATATAAAAGTACATTGTTGCTAATCATTAAAGCTCTGCATTCTATTTATGTTTAAGAATCTGCTCCATGTAGAGATTTTAAAATTGTTTGAACTAATATACATTTAATGCTTTGAAACATTATAATTACTTTAAAAATTCTCCAAAGCAAAATATTAACAAAAATCTTCACTTTGCCCAAACGTTTTTATTAACATGAAAAAATTTTGTGTGTGATACATGGCAACTGCATATGGATATATACGTACGTATAATAAATAGTAGTATGCATATATAAGTATATGTCATATGTATATATAAGTACTTATACATATATATGTATGAATATGTATACTTATATAGCCATGCTATTTAAAAAATTACTGTCATAATGTAAGTTTTGTACGTTATATTTTTATTCACTTTGTTTTCATTTCCAAAATGCCTTTTGGTACATTTCTGGTCAAGGATAGATAATTCCAGATATATAAAAGAAAAAATGGACAAAAGCCAGAAAGCAAGGTGCTTTCAGTGAATGACATAGGGGAATCAAGTGGTTTCTTTTAACACCTGTAATCTCATTTTGCCTCCCCTCTGCCCACTACACCTTATAATCTCTCAAACTTCAGCTTTCCTGATCATGGCTTGTCCACTGTAGACAAGATGCTGCTCCTTCTCTCTCCCAATCTGTGTGTTCACCTCTCTTTGCCTTTAACACACGACTTCATACATCTGTATCTCCCACCTGCCTTTTCTCTCTCTTCCAAAGTACATGTAGCTCTTCCTTTAACTTCAGCTAAGGACACCTCAGTTTATATAGGTAAATATTCACTAAAGTAAGTAGTGAAGAATTTGTGTCTGAGGCTCACAGTTTATTATCACCATCAAAATATAAGAAATAGGACAGAACTCTTTGTATTTAAATAACAGGAACTTGTTTCAAAAGGTAAAAATATCTTTTCCCAGTTGTTTAACAGTTTGACTCTCTAAAAGGAAAAGATGTCAGAGAATCAATATGGTTTTATTTCAACCATGGTTATTTTTTCCTGTACTAGAACAGTATATTGTTGGGTACCTGTTACTTTGGAGGTATAGTGAAGTCTCATTCTATTAATGATGGCATCAGCTTTATTTTTCCAAGAAAATCAGGCATACTAAGCCTTTTTCTAGCAGCCGGGAAATTATACCATGGTACAAAAAACCCAAAAGCATTCTGTTTCCAGTATGGGATTCCACTAGTATTTCCAATCTGACTGTGACTATAGGAGGAGTGATAATGGTTTTGTGCCTGTGGTGCATTTACTCCTATGTGCAAATGTACACAGTGTTCTATGTTCAAACTTTTGGTATTACTATCCTTAGAACAATAAACTGTGAAGCCATATTCTAGGCCTAATTTATCAGAAACAGGATAAGTGAGCCCATAAAAGTCCTCTTTAGGAGCAAGGAAGAGGAATGTATGTTCTAACTGTGAGTCTTATCTATCTGGAAGTGAGGTTAATTGACTGAGATTCTGTGAAAGATGGATCAGTGCAAGTGTGTGTTCTTAATGCCTCAGATTCATAGGTGGGCTGGGCTCTATGGTTTTCCGTGTAACTCTGCATGTAACTACCCCACCTACAAAACTCCAGAGCTACAGACCAGAATCAGAAAAGCATAGAGAGGTGGATACAAGAAATATGCAACTTGAGAAACTCTTCCAAGAATCTATTAATATGTAATACTCCCCCTAAAAGGGGCTTTTTAAATTTTCAGTTGGAAGTTTGGTTTTGAAAGTCACCAAATAACTTATTTCTTATAAACCTGAGAAGAAGTAGGGCCAGAAGGAAGTTCTTTTCTTTCAGCAAGATGATATATTACTGATTCCTTCCAAGTGTGGAGGACAAGAAGCAGCAAGAAAACTCATTAAGCCAAACATTCAATTACTGGAGAGGTGAGGAGTTTGCACAAGACCTCACAGCATGCCAGGGAGACACTGGCATTCTAGCCCAGGATATTTTGGTACTTATAGTTGTTTATCTTTTGAGCCACTAAGATGCCAGATTTCTGCAGCCTTGCAAAGCTAAGATAGCTCTTCCACCCAGTTTAATTTAAGTAACACAACAAATCCCTAGTTCAAAGAATACCAATTTATAAGTATCATTATTAAGAGGTTTGTACACTTGTGACCCTGATGATGCTGGGCATTCAGTAAATGATGTTTATTTATTAATTTAAAGATGGGGTCTAGCTATGTTGTCCAGGCTTTACTTGAACTCCTGAGCTCAAGGGATCTTCCTGTCTCAGCCTCCCCAGTAGTTGGGACTACAGGCATGTTGCCAGTGTTCCAGACTTAGTAAATGATCTTTGAATAATTATTTGCTATAATGATGATGCCAGAGAATACTCAAAGTTACTACTAACAATATGAAATAAAGATTTTAAAAAACTTTTTAGATGAACAAAAGAGAGAACTTTAAAGTAGCAAAATACTATGGAAAATTCAGAATTTCTGTGCTTTTGATTTAATTTATTCGGGAGTGCTATGAAGTATGTAATTTCTGTTCTCTCATAATCTCCAACTAGAGACATCTTAATGCTTTTCTTTTTCAACATGAAAACGCAGAGAGAAAGGTTAAGTGACTTCTCCAGTATCACACAGTGAGTCATAAGGGTGTGTCCTATATGTTCTAGAATTGATCTTTAGTGTTTTACATGTTATGATTTTCCTCCAACTGGTTGTTTTCTTGAGAATAAACATCACATCTTAATTCCATGGTGCCTGGAATTTATCTAGTGCCTTCAGTGAACAACTCCCATCTCTGCTAATTTCACTGTATAGAGCAGTGGTCCCCAACCTTTTTGGCAACAGGGACCAGCTTCATGGAAGACAATCCTTCCATTGTCGGGGGACGGGAGGCAGGTCATGGTGGTCCCAGGATGACCCAAGCACACCGCATCCAATGTGCAGTCAAATGACAGTCTGCCAATGACAGTCTGCACTTGCAGCCGCTCCCCAGTGCCAGCATCACCGCCAGCTCCACGCCAGATCATCAGGCACCAGACTGTCACAAGGAGCAGGCAACCTAGGCAACCCTCCAGTCCACAGTAGGGTTCGTGCTCCTATGAGAATCCAGTGCCTCCGCTGATCTGACAGGAGGCAGAGCCCACGCAGTGATCTGACAGGAGGCAGAGCCCACGAGGTGATGCTAGCGTGGGGAGCAGCTGCACACATAGGTGAAGCCTCACTGGCCCGCTTGCTGCCCGCCTCCCACTGCATGGCCCACATCCCACCACACAGCCCGGCCCCAGGGTTGGGAACCGCAAGTATAGTGGTACCTAATGAAACATTTTAAAGAAACATAATGAATTGCTATAACTCCACTCAACTCCATTTGAGAATTTATATGCTCTGTGTATAAGTGAAAATATTAACAACCTTGAAATTCTCTTATCTCAGCCATCCTTTAGACATCGGTTGTAGTCTAGTAAAGGTAACAAACTGTTTTTTTTTTTTTTTTTTTTTGGGCAGGGTTGATCATCAAAATACATTATGTCCCCAAATAACTTCCCAGAATAACCTGAGCTTGTTTCTCTTTGGCTTCATATGTCAAGTGGCCCCTTAGGAAAGAAATCTCAAAACCTATCCAACCTAAAAGTTCTGGAAAGCTTAGGAAAGAAATAAAATATTCCACACTTGCAGATCCACTTGCAGATCAGACCTTGCAAAATATCTTGACTGCTAGAGAATTCCCTGGAGATTCTCATATATTATAAAATATATTTCAATTCAACACTATGTCTTGAGAAGGGTGAGCCACAGTGAATCTCAAATCCTGAAAATAGGACACTCTCCTGGCACTATCTCCTGAAAAAGAGCTACTTGTTGGAGGGAAAAAAATAACTCTGCAATTATCCAACACCAGACAACTTCTTGAATCCAGCTCACCTAAGCTATTTTTTTTCTATTCTGAGAGCAAAATGAATGCTGCAAGCAGTCAGAGTACTAATGGTCTTCTTCTTTTTTTTTTTTTTTCCCTCCCCCCACATTGTTTCCCTTCCTCCCCCCTGAAACCTGAAGCAAGGGACTGGAGAGACTTCAGGAGCCTCTTTACGCTATCACTTCACAGGCTAGAAGGTGACAGCTTCGCCTGGGACTAATGCAGTCCGACATAATTGAATGTGGCCTGGAGCAAAGCAGCTGCCTGCAGCCACTCTTGATTGTAGCTGTCATCAGGTAGAGCCTGCTGCAGGAAAATACATTCCAGTGGAGCGCCACCCCACCACTCAGCTCCATGGTGATAGCTTATTTACCCTTACGCTGCGACCACAGTTTTGTAGTTAATAATTGTCAGTATCACACTGCTGGGTGAGTGCCGATGCAGGGTCTTTGAATCATCAATAATCTTTTTAGTGATCTCTCTCTCTCTTTTTTTCTCTTGCTCTCTTTCTTCCAGAATTCAATTGTACCCTAGAATTCTGTTTATCCACCAGAATTTTATCTTATTCAAAAGTACTACTCCATCTGTTTTCTACTTTGTTTAATTTAATATGTTCAACATTTCTTTACAAATGAAACAACAGAAACAACTAAAAATGTCCCTCCTTTTTCTGTTTATTGCAATGTGCCAGAAAATTAGCCAAATTAAGTTTTATGAGTAGCATTGAAAGTATTTGACATTTTTTGGTTTCTCTTTAGGTGATTACAAAAGCTCATTAAATGCAAATGAATGATTCAAAGTATGGTGTTGTCTTCCAAACAGACCCAGATGATTTTAGAGGGCCAGGTTAAATTCTATGCAAATAATTTAACTTAAGACTAAAACATTTTATAGACAAGTAAAATAATACCTAAAAAACAATCATAGCTATATTTAGTATTTGTATATTTTTATATGAAAAAGCAAGCTGTTATTCTGTAAATAGAAATACAAGTGAATTGAAAATGGAAAAAAGTATAAATTAGATTTTATGAATTATTTTATTTTATTAATTTTGTGTTTATTCTTGATTTAATAATTCAGTGTTTTAAAATCATATAAATATTTCTGACTTACTTCCATTTGACTTTGAGATAAGAATTAAAATTTTCATATAACATTTGCTGCAATTACTCTTTAGTTCTAACAAAATTCTAACGCCAGATTGTGGGGTGTGAGCTTTATTTTACCAATAGGTAACTGAAGATGCTGAGTGTTTCTAAGACCAATGCAAGCATACAGGTGTCAGATGTCAATGCTAAAAAAAAAAAAAAGGTGCTGGATTCTTGAGACCAATTTAAAAGTCATAAAATCTACTTTTTTCTTAGAAAGTTCGATTGCTTCTTCACTACCCTACTCTCACCCAATTACCTAGTATCTTTAATGAAATCTTGTCTATATCTATCCCCATGACACCAATCTGTGCTCCCCACCCCCAGAAAAAATTTTGATTCTATCTGGCACTTAAGAAGGTATTTGATAAAATATTTCAAATGAGTGGCTAAGGTAATACCTGCATGCCTAGGCTCCAATCCAGCCAGGCTTTCATTTTGGTTTTTTGGCTTAAAACAACAAAAATTTATTGTCTCAGTATCCTAGAGATCAGCGGTCAGAAATGAAGGGGTTGGCAAGGCCATGCTCTCTCTGACAGCTCTAGGAGAGAGTCCTTCCTTGACTCTTCCAGCTTCTGGAGCTTGCCAGCAATGCTTCCTATGCCTTGGCTTGCAGACATACCACTCCAGGAACATGGCTGTCTTCTTTCCTGTGTGTCCTCACCTTGTCTTCCCTCTGTAGATGTCTGCGTTCATCAGACTGTCATTTTATTGGGACAATAGGACCAATATTTTTACGCTTTGCTATAAAGCTAAGTCGTGGCCAAACCAGCTACTATTTACTACTCAGCTCCATATATCCATTCCCTTAAACTTAACCAAAGAAATGTAGAAAAATTGAAATATTATTTGCTGAATTTTAACACCTGTAAGTAACAATAAGTCTGGATTTTTTGAATTCTAAAATATCCCGTTTAAGGTCTGTATAATTCGGATATGCTACCTATACTTCTTAAATTTCTTGAGAGAGCTACTCATCTTTCTAATATGTGGAAGCAAATTTAGTAGAACTTGGAGTAATTTTTTTCTGTATTAGAAGTAAAAGAGAAAGGGAAAGTAATATTTATTAGTTTACTGTGTGTGTCTTAGGAATTTTCATTCATTTTATTTTCTTTGATACTCTCAATAGCCTTTCAATGAATTCTATGCTGCTTGACAGTATTAAATTAGAGGGTTGATAGTGTCAAGTACTCAGTTACAGATTCAAGACTTCCCATTGTTACTAGCAAAGCAGCAGTATCTGTGGGCTGACCTGTTTAAAGAACAGATTCTACATCGTTTATAGGATTTTATTATAGAAGTAAATTGCTGCAAACGTGTATTCCAATATTTTGCATAATATTCCTTTCTTGGAATGAATTTCCTACTTGCCTTTTTCTGTAGATGTTAAGCTTTAGATATTTCTATGGGTTAAGATTCAAGGCAGTTACTTTAGCAATTTAAATTCTGTTATGGAAAAATATGGGTGGGGTGCGTATTTGGTTTGGGAGGAAGTATTGCTCTGACTCGCACCGGTCATTTCTGGAACCCAAAATGTCATGACTAATCCCCAAAACACTGAGATGTACAGAGGAGCAGAGAGTGAGGTTTAAATGCGGAGGCATAAGTTTATATAAAAGTTGCTGCCAAAGTGGATAGTTGTTCTCAGTATTCTGAGGTAAAAATATTGAAATTTGATGGGTGTGCACAGTACCGCAGGCTGACATCTTAGGAGTTAAAATCCACTTCTGATTCATAAATGGTAAATCACAAGAGTGCCCTCTCCTAGTCATCCCTGAAACAAATAAAGAGATAATGTTATGACCCCCCACCCCAATGCTTCTATTAACCTGATCATTTAGAACCAATAGACAGTGTTAACATTAAAATTCCATCTGTCTCCAGAGGCGGAATTTCACGAACTGTTATTCACAAGCCTACTTTACTTTGTCTGAAAAAATAAAACGCAAACCTATGATTACTTTCCAGATATTAATATGCATTTATTTATATGTGTATAAATAAAGAATAAGATATACATATAGTTATATTAAAATTTCTCAATGAAAGGATAGGAAATGAAATTAGTAGATGGATCCAATGTGTATTAAAGAAGAGATTGTGGTGGTTAGCATTTGATTTAGAGACATGTGACACCACGAAAAATCTTTTCATGTGGTTCTACATAGGAGTAGAGGAAGTGGTCTCTGAACATTTTAGGTGTTCTTTTGGTTCAAGAAATTTGGATACGATACCTCAATACTGCACGCTAATGTCAAAAACATTGTTTTACAGATGCTTTCCTTGCCAGGATCTTTTCATTTCAAGTTACAGTCAAAAATCACTTGCTGATGGTTCTGCTATTTTAATTTTATAGCTATATCTATATTTTATTCTATGAAATGTGCTGATCAACAGTAGTCTAATTTTTTGTGTGTACAAATGAAGGCTTTGAATTTTTACCTCATGTGTAGTAAATCAATATTCCTCCTCCTGTACTTTTTAAAAAAATGAATTGCATTTCATTCTGTTTATTGCAGCATTATTCACAAAAGCCAAAGTATGGAAATGCCTAAGTGTCCATCAACGGATGAATAGATAAAGAAAATAAAGAATATTTTTTGGCATTCAAAAAAGAAGGAAATCCAGCCATTTACAACAATATGGATAAATCTAGAGGATATTATGTTAAGTGAAATAATCCAGACACAGAAAGACAAACACTGCATGATCTCACTTATATGTAGTATCTAAAAAGATGGAACTCATAGAAGTAAAGAGTAGAATGGTGATTACCAGGGGCGAGAAGGTGGGGGAAATGGGGACATGTTGGCCAAAGCATACAAAATTTCAGATATAAGAATAAGTTCCAGAACTCTATTGTACGGTTTGATGACTATAGTTAATGATAATGTATTATAGAATTGAAATTTGCTAATAGAGTATATCTTAAATGTTCTCACCACACATAAACACACAAAAGGAACTATGTAAGGCAATAGATATGTTATTAGGCTTGATTTTGATAATCAGATTCCAGTGTGTATGTATATCAAAACTTCACATTGTACACCTTAAATATATAAAATTTTTATTTGTTAACCATACTTCAGTAATGTTGAAATCAATTGCATTTCACCTGTTAGTAATCAATTATTTTACTACTAACCAACATAGCAGACACTACCAGCAGCGGTAGCTTTTTTTTTTTTTTTTTTTTTTTTTTACTTATCTTACATAGTAACTTTACACATATTTGGCAATGGAGCTCTACAGAAGTCTTTACAGGTAGTTAGTTAACTTAGAGATACCACTCTAAAAAGGCAAAATAGCTATAATCTGTAGGCAGCATTGTTCACCATCATATACTATTTAAGATAGACTTTAAAAATAATATTAGTACCATGGAAAACAGGGCGCAGGTGAGTGGAAGGGCATCAGACAAAATCATCTTTGCATCTTTTAACAACAAGACTTCCACGAGGGCGTAGCTGTGTCGGTGAGCAGGGGGAGAGCACGGCTTCTGCCCGGGGTTGCTACCGTGGCTGCCGTCTACTAGCTTGTTCTCAGAGGAGAACTCCGCGGTCCATCACTGCGAGTGCGACCCAAGTTTGCTGTATTTTCATGAACATGAAAAAAGTATATTTTTAGGAGTCGGCCAACTATGACTAGTCAGCTGTCGGATTGTATTTAGATTTGGGGGCTGCTGTGAGAGGATTGAAACCACTTGTTCCTCTCTCTCTTTTTCTCCACTTGTCACTGCAATAAAGTTGGCTCTGGCTCCAGGGAGCCCTTGGTAAAGTACAATGCCCAGGGCTATGGGAGATGGAGGCCTCAATAACTGATATGAAAGGTCCTTAATTAAGCACTTAGCATTTCAAGGCAGTCGTCACTGCTCGCCCACAGCCCGAGCTGGCAGTCCGTCACCGCCGATAGGCCACCTAGAAGACTAACGTGAGTTGAGTCGAGTCTTTTGTACTTGAGGCGAGCCGCCCCGAGGCACAGGCTGATCCGGTGACCCTCCCAGATACACTTTCTGCGCCGGAAGGAACAGGATATCGGATGTGACAACACTGCAGCCGGGAAAGGATTTCCCCCCCCCCACCCCGCCATCCACCCCGCACCCTCCGAAAGAGCAGGGATTTCAGCAGGAAGTTAGAATGACAGCGGCACTTTCTTGGCTCAGCAGATCAGTATGAATATAACCAAACCCAGTGAATGAATAATACTGAATGTATTATGAAGCAAAAGGGACACCCCCCCACCCCCATTGTAAAATGTCAATTATTTTGCAATTACCCAGGGCCTGGAAAAAGTTAACTAGGAAAGAAACAGTTCCTTTCTTTTTTTCCCCCCCACAGCACGTAATTCTCTGGCATGAGAAACCAGAATAAACATAAATGTTTGGGGAAGTTTATCTTTATATTAAGGAGCTGGGAGACTTGGCAGCATTAAAATGGAAAGGGTTAATGGAATGAACTATAGATTAAATTGTAAAGCAATCAAAGAAAACCAAACAGTTTATAGCAGACAACCATCTTCTGGTGTTTGGGTCTGTGTCAAGCCATGGATGTGGAAAATTAAAGCCATACTGAGAAGGGAAATGAACCATGTCTAATACATCCCCAGCAATAAAATGTTTTCACTAGGACTGTAAAACTGTGGCTTACATTAGGAAAAAGAAAATCAAACTATATGTCAATTCCACATCATGGGACATGAAGTGTCCACAAAAATTTATATTACTATTTAGAAGTGTTTCATTCTGGTGTTTTATTGTGATTGGATGCGCCCTCCTCAGTATCTTTTGACTGGTATGAAAATGATTTGAACTACTTTTTTAGCATTTATTTTACATCTATTACCTGTTCTATTACTTTTTATTATTTTATTGTGCTTGTGTAGAGGATTTTGCACAGTTTTCATTATAATGTAACATTAAGTCAATTTATTTGTGTATTACATGCTGTATAATTGCACCTTTTTCTAGAACAATTTGGATTTCATTATCTAACAAATCAGCACTGTTACATTTCTAAAAGCTCTTGTTAGAAATCAAGTGCATTTTCAAAGTAGGACAACAGAGGTCAAGTTTGCACCAAAAAGATTTCTCACTAATGCTGGGACTATTTGAACATCAGGTGAAGGTCATATTGAAAAGAGGGAAATACTTGTTTCTTTGAGAAAATATTTAATTATTCACTATTGTACTAGGTTAAGATCAATAAGGATCAATACTGCAAGAAAAGGAATCTTGTAGAACAAAGGTTTCTGACATGGAACAGATAACAGTGAGATATAGATCATGGAATGAACAAATTAATCCAAGAAAAATATCAATTGTAACTGCGTTTGGTTTATTATTATAAAGGATATCAAATACCATTTGGATGCTTAGTTTACAAGGGCCATAAATTGTAAAACTACCAGGCACGATAAAGTGTACATATGTTTTCACACAGCTATTTCATCAGCTGATCTATGCCTAACACAGAGGTGGCATACGTTATTTCAGCAGTCACATAGGTAAAATGCAAAACACTAAAAACCACCTACAATCACTAAGAAATTGATTAAGTTGTTAAATCATTAAAGAATGTGGATTGATGTTTTATAGGTATAATTATATTTTACATTTTCAATGAATCAGGATGTAGAGATGATAAATTCTTAGACACCACATTTTCTAGACTGCATAGTTGGTATTTATCTCATACTATTTTGGTTGTTTGTTAACTCCTTATGAGTGTTTGCTTTTTTTGTTCTTATTAGACTTTCAGTGGGCTCGGGGTAAAAGTCATCTTCTACTTGTCCACAGCCTTGCAACCCAAGAGATTTAATAATAATATTAACTTTCTACTACTAACAGTAGCAAACATCAAGAATATTATTGGTTAAGACAATACTTATTTTATTTAGATTCTGAGAGATGGGTTACCAATGCCAATTTTTTCTTCTTAAGGATATGTTGTATATGAGAATAACTAGAGAAAATTTAATTGTCATTTGTCAAGGTAAATATCAAATTTTCTTCTGTGTAATTTGGCACAAATTATAGTTCACTTCAGCCTTGAACTCCAACTTCGGGGTTCAAGGGATCATCCCACGTCAGCCTCCTAAGTAGCTGGGAATACAGGCACACACCACCACACCCGGCTAAGGTGTTTTGATTTAATATATAAAAAATTATATATAAAATTATTAAAAATTAGAATATTTCATTCAATCTAAAAGTTTTACCTGTTACAGAAATTTTACTGAAAATGTTCTCAAAACTGTGAATATTATTTTAAGGAGTTGTATGCTGCCCTCCACACAAAAACTGCAGGGGATATGGGAGAGGAAAGTTTAGCAAAAACTTTACCACAATTTCTTGGACAGGTGAATGAAATCATTTCATTATACCTTGGCCTTTTTAACTAAATTGTCATCTTCACAAACAATATCTTTTAATAACATTTCTGTGACCTGCTGCCTTGTCACTATATTCTTTTGCCTTTTTTTGTTTCCCCAATTTTCCTTTTTTATACTTTCTGTTTGGAATTTTGCTTTTCTTAACTTTATGATTTATTTTTACCCATGGATTTTAGATATATGCTAGTGTTACAAAAGTCAATCTACTTATTGGCCTCTACTTTAACCAGATATTCACTCATTCCTCTATAAAACATATAGCCTGGTACTGCATGTATGTAGTCTTCATGCTAGTAGCCACGTACTTCTGCTTCTACCAGTTGAGTTATATGGTTACCAATAGTTCTGTTTATTCTCAAAACTGTGAACTTTTCACTGGAATTATTTAGTATAAGTGTAATATTAGCTACACTAATAAATATATGCGAAGTATTTTTGTCTCTGAAAACTGTTGAATATTTAAGAAGATTTGATAAAATAAATTACAATAAAAGCTATCCAACCTTCTTGTGAATAAGGTAGAAAACATGTAAACATTTTCAATTTTGTACACATTGCTTTGTAGATCTCATAAAAATATTGAATTCCAAATAAATCCAAAGATATTCAATTCTAGATAAATTAAATAAACCCAAAATAGTAGACAACACTTTATGGGCATGGTTTTTGCTTAAAATAATAACTCCAATCAGGAGAGAAAAGAATAGATCTTGATCTTATCTAAAAGATTGATGGAAGAATACATGGATATTAGTATTTACTGAGATAAAATAAATGTTTAATGGATTATATATAGTTTTTATGATTCCCCTTACACACAGTGCTAGCTGAGCTTAAGGATTTTTAAGAAATACATTGATAGCAAAAATCAGTTTTGCTATCATACCCAACAGAAACCCAAGTATCTAGATTTACATATATCATCCAAAAACATAACCAAACCAAACAAAGCAAACCAAAACATAACTGTTCACATAAAAAATGAGCGTACATTTATACTTTTCATATTGAGAAATTAATAGGCACTATTTCAGTGTTTTAGTTTAATTGAGAATAAAGAATTAAATGTAATTTTGAAAGTTAAAAGTAACCATTTAAAAAATAAACAAATGACTGCATATCTTCCAAATTATTAAAGGGGAAAATGAAGGAATAAAGATTTATTACCAAAGATAGAAAGAGGTAATCCATTTTCAATGGAAATGAAAAACAAATATAAGGTCACAAACATAATTAATATAATAAATGAGATATATATCTTGAGATAAACATAGTTTTAAAAGAAAAAAAATATAAAATTAGGTCAATAATAAAAGCAATTACCACCCAAAATGAAATAACTCAGTTTATAAGTATAAAAAATAAGAAATATAAACAAACTTGATAATAATCATTAATAAAGTTATTAATATCACTGTAAGTTGAGTTCAAGTTAAAATCATATGTTAAAAAATAATTACTTTAAAAGTAACAATAAAGAGTATGATTAAAAATAATTATATAAAGTATACAGAACTTGCATGTTTCAAATTATACAGCAGAGAAACATTTAAAGCTAAGTTCTGGTATTTTAAGAAGAACTGGACATATAATGATAGTAGCAGCAAATATTAATATACCCCTTGTGTTTTTGATAAATTTCGAACACAATTATAAGTAATGATATAGGTACTTTAAAATATTTAATACACTTAGTATCATTAATCTAATAAACATATTAAAATTCTTTATCCTGCATAGAATATTTTTTTATATGCCCATAAAACATTTTTTTAAAATGATTATATATAAGGCCAAAAAGGTAAATTTAATAAAAGTAGAAAGGTAGCAAGCCACAATTATATTTCTGCAATAAAAGTAGATATAAATATCAACTTTGGAAACAACTGAATATCTCTCAACCATAACATTGGAAACTAAGAAGGGGGGAGAGTTGGAGGAAGGATGAGGGATAAAAACTTACCTATTGGGTGCAATGAACACTGTCCTGGTGGTGGGCACACTGAAAACCCTGACTAGCATTATAGAGTGTATCCATGCAACAAAAACTTTTGTACCCCTTTAACATTTTGAAATTTAAAAAAAAAAAAAAAAAGAAAATTGCTCAACCATTAAGAAGTCCCCACCTCTGCTCACCTACTTATACTAAATAATTTTTTGTCAAATTTCAGTTTATCTAGAACAGTGTTTCTCAGTGTATTCAAGGACCACTTTATTAGAATAAATGTGGGTGTTTGTTAAAAAGTGAATATTCTTAGCACTTAATGCAATCATTCCAAGCCATAGTTTTTAAGGGTGGTACTTGAGAATCTGTGTTGGTCATCTAGATGATTTTTGACCAACAGTGATCAAGAAATTAGTGATAATTAACTCTAAACTATAAAATTGGAAAGAAAAATCAGGGACTTCTAATTGAAGACGGTAGATAGAGCCTATGTTTATCTTTTCTCCTCTAAAGACCTTTCCTGAAATGCTATAAAAGGAAAAACCCATACAAGTCCAAAAATAGTAGATAATAGTAGATAAAATAGATAATAGTAGATAAAAGTTGAAGAACAAGAAAATGTGCTTCAGGCATGAAGAGGTTTCGGGGATTCTGAAAGATAAAAAACAGATGGAAGCCATAATTCATGTAGCAGGTCAAAGGAAGACATAGCTTTGATATTTACAAAGGAGAATATGGACAAGGGAGGCAATTTGCCTCTTAGAATCATACAGAGGCTTAGATATAGGTGAAACCAGAGTTCAAGGTGAGAAATGTGGGTGAAAATAGAAAGACTTGTTGAACATTTACATATGGGATAGCTGACTCACAGCCTCCTCCCTCACCAAAAATGTGTAATACTATAGTCAGATGTCTCCTCCCTCCAGTTCCTGAACATTATAGGCAGGAGAATAGAGGTTTCTTTTATGCAGGAAGGTGAATAGCCTTAGAAAAAATAAGTCCAGGTTCTGTATTTTGTGCTGCCCTAATAAGCTGGCTGGCATTCTGATGATACTAAAATCAAGTGAAAAATTCAATAATTTAGAAACTCAAAGCTCACCTTCAGCTGGTTAATGTTTTCTAATTATCACTAGTTAATCAAGGATTATCAAACATTTGAGGAAATTCTTCAACATGAAAAAGGAAGACCCTCCCCCCACAAAATAAAAGACCAACTAATATTAGAGTAGCCAGGCGAGACATAATGAAGAACTAGTAAAAGATATCTGTAAAGGTATTGAATAATAATAATAATAATTATGTCAAAGAAAAAAATCAGAGAATAATTCCTCAATTAAAAATTTAGCAGAAGCTGAGATATATGGTAGAACAATTCTGGTAGTCAGTGGAACAAAAAGGCAAAGAAATAGCAAACAGGAGAGAAAATAAAAATCCTGGAGGATTATTCTTTACATTTCAGTACGTAAAAAATAGGAGTTCTCAAGAGAGAAGAGAGAACCAAGGTAAATAAATTATCAAAGAAATAATCGAGGAAATTTCTCCAGACATGAAGATAATAAGGCTCTATCTAGATCTATGCTATCCAATATGGCAGCTGTTTACTGCAAACAAAAACATATACCCAAAATAAAATCAAAATATGTTATCTGTAAAGCAACATGAATCACAAGGTATAGATTTTCTAAAATAAACAAGGAAGCTAAAAGATAATGAAACAAAACCTTTGAAATTCTAAGGAAAATTATTTTTAATCTTAAAATTTAAAATCAGACAAACTCTGTATCACATATCAGGAAAGAAGGTAGATATTTGCTGACCCACAGCAGTCAGAAAATTTACCTTCCATGTAGTCTGTCATAGCTACCTGTGGATGTGTTCTAGCAAAATTTAGAATTAGCCAGGAAATAGGAGGATTCAGAAACCAGAAAAACGTGGATATAGCTCAAAACAAGAGTTAAACAAAGTTGCAAGGTAAAATTTTCCCCAATCTCCCTAATGTGGTTTAAATGAAAAATATATTTATTTCTAGAAACATGGCTTTGATCTTGTGTTTTTGCAGATAGAATTATAGTAATAAGTGAATCTTACTGTCATCCTGCCTTGGATTATATCATGAAGCATCGCTTATTATAGACTCAGGCCTAAATTGTTTTGCCTTAATTTGTATGCTTTTGACATATACAGGCTTATAAACTATAACTATAGAGGGAATTGCAAAAAATTGGAAGTAACCTAAATGACTCAAAATGGGAGGACTGGTTAAATTCCCAGCACAGAATAATACATAGCTGTATACATTGTTAAATTTTTAAAAAGCAGGTGATCCTCTGTGGTGTAGTGTTTGTATAAAAAAGAAAGAAAAATATGTCTCTCTATATATTTGTTTATGCAAAAATATCTCTGATAGAATATATAAAACAGATTAACTGTCTCTAAGAAAGAAATCTGGATGATTTGGGGGCAAGGGTGAGAAGAAGAATTTTCACTCTATGACTTTTGTTTTTAAATAAAAACCAGTATCTCACATATCAACAGTAACATGGAATGTTAGTACTAATGTTCCTTTTAAAAGATATAGACCAGCTGAATGGATGAAAACATATCCCCCCTCACCCGCAACATATCTGCTGTCTCCAAGAAATCCATCTGACTTGCAAGGATACTCACAAACTCAAGGTAAAGGAATGGAAAAAATTATTCCATGCAAATGGAAACCAAAAGTGAGCAGAAGTAGCTATTCTCATATCAGATAAAATAGACTTTAAATCAACAATGTAAAAAAAGACAAAGATGATCATTATATAATGATAAAGGGAAAAATTCATCAAGAAGATATAACAATCCTAAACATATATGCATCTAACACAGGAGCTACCAGATTCATAAATAAAATGCTACTAGATCTAAGCAAAGAAATTAGTAGCAATACCATAATTGCCAAGGACCTCAACACTCCACTGATAGAACTAGACAGATCATCAAGGCAGAATATCAACAAGGAAACACTGGACTTAAACAGGACTCTAGAACAAATGAACCCAACAGACAGCTATAGGATATTGTATCCAAAAACTATAGAATATACATTCTTCTCATCAGCACATGGACATTCTCCAAGACAGATCATATGTTAGGTCAGAAAACAAGTCTCAGAAAATTCAGAAAAACTGAAATCATTCCATGTATCTTCTCAGATCACAGTGGAATAAAACTAGAAATCAATTCCAAGAGGAACTCTAACATCTGCAAAAAGTCATGGAAATTAAACAACTTGCTGCAGAATGATCCTTGGTCAATGATGAAATTAAGATGGAAATCAAAAGATTTTTCAAACTGAATAACAATCATGGCAAAAACATCCAAATCTATGGGCTACAGTAAAAGCAGTGTTAAGAGGGAAATTCATAGCTTTAAATGCTTACATCAAAAAGACAGAAAGGAGTGGTGCAAGATGGTGAACTAAAAGCAGCATGTTCTACTTTCAAGGAGAGGATGGAAAGTTGCAGGTGGATGCCCACCTATGGATGGGCCTTCTTGAAAAGAGCATTGTGAATCACAGTATAAACAATAGGGGACATTAAGAATAAAGGAGAAGGTGACAGGGCAGGGCAATTCATTCTGTAAGATTGGAAGGTACCCGAGGGAGGCATCCACACATGGGGAAGGACAGGAAGAGAGAACCCCAGGACTCTAAGCTCCCCCTGTGAGCACTGAGGCCCGAGCTGTGAGAGGTTCCCTGCTGACATCACAGACTTCTGGACTGATGAGGGAGCTGCTTGGAGTCTATGCAGCAACATTACACTGGAGAGTGGGTGCAGCAGGAACCTAGTGGATTCCATTTCTGGGTTATTGCAACTGACACCATTCTGACCTCTCAAGTCCAGGGTGTGTTAGGTCTACAAGGGGCTTGGCTTTGCTGCAGGTACTTCTGCATTTTCCCCACTTGATCAGGGAGGGAGCAGGAAGAGCAGACGATCTTCCATGTCCCATGACTGGGAGCTGAGTACTCCTCCCCTACAACAGGGGATTGAGCAGAATTGGTGCCACAGATGCCACCTGAGAAATCTCATGATGACTGCCTCCATGGGACCTGGGCTGAGGAAGAGCCTTGGATGCTCAGTGGCTCTGGTCCTACAGCCCCATGCCTGCAAACCCCACACTGCCACCTGCCTTGCAGGGCTCCAACTCTGTGGTTCCATTCTGCTATCCAACCCCACAGCCCTGCCCATATACCTCCTACACTGCTTCCAGGCTGTGGCCCAGCTCCAAGGCTCCTGTTGCCCCTAGGCCCATAGCTCTGTCCCTAAGGCTCCATCACCGCTTCCAGGCCTTGAGGCTTTGCCCTTTAGGCTCCAGTGCTCCTGTAGGGAACTGAGGCTCCTCCTTCAAGGCTCCACTGCTGCTGCCAGGCCCATGGCTCCATCCCTGAGGCTCTACCTCTGCTTCAGCATCCTGCAGCTCTGTATCTGAGGATCCAGCAATGCCACAGGGCTCCCAGACCCGACTCCAAGGCTCCCCAGTGCTGTCACGTTCTTCAGCCCTGCCCCCAAGCCTCCCACTATCTGTCAGGCAGGAACTGCACCCACAGCACAATGCTTTGCCAGGAACCCACCAGCTTCAAGCCTCCATTGCATCTTGACCTGGTTGAAGCATCCTGCAGCCTGGACACCCATGACTAATGCCTAGATAGACTTACCCAGCTACCATTGTTACCTCTGTGGAGAGAGCCAGGCAGAGCAATCCCCCACAATGCCAGCTTCCATGAAGAGAGTCTCACCAAGCCCCCAACCTGAGCTTCAACAATGGCCTGGGGAATGACCCACCACTCCACATGAAGATCATCCAGCCCTGGCTTGAACTGTGTCAATCATGGGGAATGGGACAAAAAATAACAGCTGCATTACAGGCTCTCAGTGCACCTGTCCCTCCCCTGCCAGGTCAGTCTTCCAGAGCAGAACACAAAAGTGCCATTTTGGGACCTCTCCATCTTCTCACTAAGTAGGAGAGTTACTAGCAAAGGAGAAAAGGTGCACTGCAAACCTATCAGCCCTGAACTGAGAGAAGAGGATTCAGATGAGATGAAATCAGCAAAAGAACTGTGGAAACACGAAAAAACAAACAAAGTTTGACACTCCCAAGGATCACAATGGATCTACAGCAATGGACCCCAACCAAAAGGAAATTGTTGAATTGAAGAAGAGGTTGAAAACCAACACAAAGAAGCAAAAAAAAAAAAAAAAAGAAGAAGAAGAAGAAAGAAAGAAAAAGAAAAGAAAAAGAAAAAGAAAAAAAAACCACTCAAAACATCAATAAAAAAATTAAAAAGTCACTAAAAATCTAGACAACATAAGAAGGCATATAACAGAAATTAAAGAAATGAAAGAGTCATTTAGGGAATTTCAAAACACAGCAGAAAGCTTCAACAACAGGCTAAACCAAGCAGAAGAAAGAATCTCAGAGCTTGAAGACAAGGCTCTTGAACTAACCTAGTTAGGTCAAAGATACAGAAAAGAGAATAAAGAAGAACAAACATGTACTCAGAGAAATATGAGACTATGTGAAGCAAACTAATACATGACTTATAGGTATCCCTGAGGGAGAAGAAGAAAAAGCAAAAAGCATGGAAAACCTATTGGAGGGAATTTTTGAGGAAAACTTTCCTAGTATTGCCAGAGATTTAGGTATCCAGATACAAGATGGTCATCAAACACTACGAAGATTCATAGCAAATAGAATATCTCCATGACACATAGTCCTCAATCTGGCTGACGTAGAAATTAAGAAGAAAATTCTATAAGCAGTAAGATGAAGCAACAACTAACCTACAAAGAAAAACTTATCAGGCTAACAGCAGACTTGTCAGTGTAAACCTAACAAGCCAGAAAGGATGGGGGCCCCATTTTTTAGTCTTCTTAAAGAGAACAACTGTCACCCAAGAATTTTGTATCCTGCCAAACTAAGTTTCATAAATGATGAAGAAATAAAGACTTTTCCAGAGAAGCATACACTAAGAGTATATGTCACTACTAAACCCGCCCTACAGAAAATATTCAGAACTGCATTATGCATGCAACAGCACAACAGATACCCACCAGTGTAAGAAAAACACCCTAAAGTTAAAGCTCATTTTTCTTATAAAACAATAGCACAAGATGGAAAACAAAACAACAAGGTATCGCTCAACATGATGAATAGAAAAGTTTCCTACCTATCAATACTAACACTGAACATGAACAGTCTTAATGCCCTACTTAAAAGACATAGGCTGGATGAATGGATGAAAAACCACACCCAAACTATATGCTATCTCTAAGAAACATATCTAATTTTCAAGAACTCACCCAGACTCAAGGTAAAGAGATGGGAAAAAATATTCCATGCAAATGGAAACCAAAAGCAAGTAATTTTAACCATATTCATATCAGATAAAATAGACTTTAAATCAACAGTGGTAAAAAAGGACAAAGATGGTCATTACATAATGGTGAAGGGAGAAATATAACAAGAAGATATAACAATCCTAAATATACATGCACCTAACACAGGAACTCCCAGATTCATAAAGCAAATTTTACTAGATCTAAGAAAAGAAATAAACAATAGTATCTCATAATTGCTGGGGACTTCAACACCCCACTAACAGATCTGGAAAGATCATCAAAATAGCAAATAAATAAATAAACAGTGGAATTAAACAGGAACTCTAGAACAAATGAACCCAACAGACATCTACAGGACATTCTATCTAAAAAGTAAAGAATATACATTCTTCTTATCAGCACATGGGACATTCTCCAAAATTGATTATATCTTAGGCCACAAAACATGTCTCAACAAATTAAAAATAAATTGTACCATGTATCTTCTCAGACCATAGTGGAATAAAAGTAGAAATCAATTCCAAGAGAAACACTCAAATCTACACAAAGTCATGTAAATTAAACAAACTGCTGCTGAAAAATCCTTGGGTCAAAGATGAAATTAAGATGAAAATCAAAAAATTCCTTGAACTGAATGACAAGGGGGACAAAAGCTATAAAAACCCATGGGATTCAGCAAAAAGAGTACTAAGAGGAAAGTTCATAGCCCTAAATGCCTACATCAATAATACAGAAAAATCACAAATTAACAACCTAATTAATGTCACACCTCAAGGAACTAGAAAAGGAAGAGCAAAGCAAACCCAAAGCCCTCAGAAGAAAAGAAATGACAAACCTCAGAGCAGAACTAAGTGAAATGAAAATCAAAAAAACAGTACACATAATCAATGAAATGAAAAGACCTACAAAGAAGAACTGCTACCCTTCCTACAGAAATTATTCCATAACATCAAGAAGGAAAGAATCCTCCCTAACTCATTCTACAAATCCAGTATCACCTTGATATCAAAGCCAGAAAAGGAAACAACAAAAAAAGAAAACTACAGACCAATATCCCTTATGGATATAGATGCAAAAATCCTCAACAAAAACTAGCAAATCCAATTCAACAGCACATCAAAAAGAAATAATTCACCATGATCAAGTCGGTTTCATCCCAGGGATGCAAGGGTGTTTGAACATATGCAAATCAATAAACGTGATTCATCACACAAACAGAAGCAAAAACAAAGACCATATGATTGTATCAGGAGATGCATAACAAGAATTCAATAAAATCCAGCACCCTTTTATGATAAAAAACCTTCAACAAACTAGGCATAGAAGGAACAGACCTTAAAATTATAAAAGCTATATATGACAAACTCACAGACAACATCATACTTAATGGGGAAAAGTTAAAAGCATTTCGCTTAAGAACTGGAACAAGACAAGAGTTCTCACCATCACCACTTCTATTCAACATAGTACTGGAAGCCCTAGCCAGAGCAATCAGGCAAGAGAAAAAAATAAAGGGCATCCAAAGGGGGAAAGGAGAGGTCAAACTATCCCTTTTCACTGATGATATGACCTTGTATCTAGAAAACCCTGAAGACTCCATCAAAAGACTCCTAGAATTGATAAATAAATTCAGCAAAGTCTCAGGCTATAAAATGAATGTATACAAGTCAGTAGCATTTCTATATTCTTTTTTCTTTTTTATTTTTGAGACTGAGTCTCGCTCTGTTGTCTCAACTAGAGTGTCATGGCATCAGCCTAGCTCAGAGCAACCTCAAACTCCTGGACTCAAGCAATCCTTCTGCCTCAGCTTTCTGAGTAGCTGGGACTACAGACACACACCATGATGCCTGGATAATTTTTCTATTTTTAGTAAAGACGGGGGTCTCACTCTTGCTCAGGCTGGTCTTGAACTCCTGACATCAAGCAACCCTTCTGCCTTGACCTCCCAGAGTGTTAGGATTACAGGTGTGAGCCATTGCAACCGGCTGCATTTCTATATTCTAATAACAGTCAAATTAAGAGTCAAATCAAGGACTCAATACTACTTCCAATAGCTACAAAAAAATAAAATAAAATAAAGTACCTAGAAATATACTTAACCAGGGAGGTGAAAGATCTCTACAAAGGAAACTACCAAACGCAGATGAAAGAAATCATAGATGACACAACCAATGGAAAAACATTCCATACTCATGGATTCAAAGAATAAACTTTTTTACATTGTTCATACTACCCAAAGTGATTTACAAATTCAGTGCTATTCCCATTAAAATACCAGAATCATATTTCTCAGTTCTAGAAAAAAATAATTATATAGTTCACTTGGAATTTTAAAAAAGTACCTGAGTAGCCAAAGCAACCTTAAGTAAAAAGAACAAATCTGGAGACATAACATTACCTTATTTCAAATTATACTATTAATACAAGGCTATAGTAACCAAAATAGCATGGTACTGGTATAAAAATAGAGACACAAACCAATGGGACAGAATAAAGAACCCAGAAATAAAACTATCTACCTGCAACTAACTGATCTTTGACAAAGCAGACAACAACATATACTGGGAAAAGGAAGCCCTATTCAATAAGTGGTACAGAGAAAACTAGATAGCTACAAGCAGAAGAATCAAACAGGATCCCTATCTCTTGCCATTTACAAAAATTAATTCAAGATGGATAAAAGACTTAAATGTAAAGGATGAAACCATAAAAATTCTAGAGAAAACATAGGAAAACGTCTTCTAGACATCAGCCTAGGCAAGGAACTGTGATAACTAAGACCCCAAAGGCAAATACAGCAGTAACAAAAATAAATAAATGGGACTTGATTAAATTGGAGAGCTTACGGACAGCAGAGGAAATAAAAACCACAGTAAACAGACTACCTACAGAATAGAAGAAAATATTTGCAAACTATATTTATGACAAAGGGCTAATATCCAGAATCCTTAAAGAACTCAAACAAATCAACAGGAAAAAAACAAACTTCCCCATTAAAACGTGAGTAAAAGACATGATCATAAGTTTTTCAAAATAAAATATACAATGGCCAACAAACACATGAAAAATGTTCAACATCACTAATCATCAGGGAAAGGCAAATTAAAACCATAATGAAATACTACTTCACACCTGTTAGAAAGGCAATTTTAAAAAGTCTAAAATCAATAGATGCTTGCACTGATGCAGAGGGAAATAATGCTTATACACTGTTGGTGGGACTGCAAATTAGTACAACCTCTATAAAAAACAGCATGGAGATTCCTCAAAGAAATAAATGTAGACTTGCCATTTAATCCAGCAATCCCACTACTGGGTATTTACCCAAAGGAAAAGAAATCATTTTATCAAAAAGATTCTTGCATTCAAATGTTCATTGCAGTATAATTTATGATTGCAAAGATGTGGAATCAATCTAAGTGCCCATCATTCATGAATGGATAAAGAAGTAGTGAGATAGCTATATCTGTATACCTATATCTATCTATCTATATATATCTCCATCCCCCATGGAGTACTACTCAGTCATAAAAAGGAATGAAATAATGTCTTTTTTAGCAATTTGGTTGGAACTGGAGAACATTATCTTAAGTGAATTATCTCAGGGATGGACAAACACCATATGTACTCTGTAATAATTGGGAGCTAAGGCATGTGCACACATGGGCACAAAGAGATGTAAAGGACATTGGAAACCAAGAAGGGGAGAGGGTAGAAGGGGATGAGGGTAAAAACTTATCTATTGCATACAGTGAACAATACTCTGGTGATGGGGACACTAAAAGCCCTGACTTAAGCATTATATTAGGCATCCATGTAACAAAACCATTTGTATCCTCCTAATATTTTAAAATTAAAAAAGCAAAAATAAAAATTTGACTATTTTTTTATGGCAGTTTTAGGTTTACAGCAAAATTGAGCAGAAATTACAGAGATTTCCAATGTATCCCTTTTTCCCACACATTAGTAGCCTCCCCCATCATCAATATCCTTCACCAAAGTGGTACATTTTTTACCACAGATGAAACTACATTGATTCATTATTATCACCCAAAGTACTTAGTTTACATTGGGGTTCATGCTTAATGTTGTACATTCTATGGGTTTTTATAAGTTTATAATGATTTGTCTCCACAATTACAATATCATACGGAGTAGTTTTACTGCCCTAAAAATACTCTGCCGTCCATCTATTCATCCCTTCCTTTCCTCACCCCCTGCCAACCACTGATCTTTTTAACGTCTCCATTGTTTTGACTTTTCCTAAATGTCATATGGTTGAAATCATACACTATATAGCCTTTTTGGACTGGCTTCTTTCACTTAGTATTATGCATTTAAGTATCCTCCATGTCTTTTCATGGCTTGCTAGCTCATTTCTTTTTAGTACTGAATAACATTTCATTGTTTAGAGTACCACAGTTTATACATTGACCTAATGAAGGACAAATTGGTTTCTTTCAAGTTTTGGCAATTATGAATAAAGTTGTTGTAACTATCCATGTACAGGTTTTTGGGTAAGCATATGTTCTCAACTCCTTTGGGTAAATGCCAAAAAGTATGATTGCTGGATTGTATGGTAGGACAGTATGTTTAGTTTTGTAAGAAACTGCCAAACTGTCTTTCAAAGTGGCTGTACCATTTTGCATTCCCACCAGCAATGAATGAGAGTTCCTGTTGTTCCACATCCTTGTCAGCATTTGGTATTATCAGTATTCCGGATTTTGGCCTTTCTAGTAGTATGTAGTGGTACTTCATTGTTGTTTTGATTTTTATTTTCCTGCTGACTTATGGTGTGGCATGTATCCTCATGTGCTTATCTGCCATCTGTATATCCTCTTTGGTTAGTGACTGTTAAGGTGTTTGACAGATTTCTTAATCAGGTTTTTTGTTTTCTTATTGTTGGAATTTAAGGGTTATTTATGTATTTTCCATAATAGCCTTTTATCAAATATATCTTTTGCAAATTTTCTTTTCTGGCTTGTCTTAATTCTCTAGACCGTATCTTTTGCAGAGCAGATACTTTCAATTTTAATGAAGTCCAGCTTATCACTTCTTTCTTTCATGTATTGTGCCTTTGGTGTTGTATCTAAAAAGTCATTGACAAACTCAAGGATATCTAGATTTTCTCCCATGTTATCTTTTAGGAGTTTCACAATTTTACATCTTACATTTAGATCTGTGATTTATCTTGAGTTAATTTTTGTAAAGGGTGTAAAGTCTGTGTCTAGATTTTTTTTCTTTTCTCTTTCTTTCTTTCTTTTTCTTTTTTTTTTTTTTTTTGCACATAGATGTCTAGTTTTTCCAGGACCATTTGTTAAAGAGATTATCTTTGCTCCATTGTGTTGCCTTTGCTCCTTTGTCAAAGATCAGTTGACTATATTTATGCAGGTCTATTTCTGTGCTCTCTATTCAGTTGCATTGATCTTTTGTCCATTCCTTCACCAATACCACACTATCTTGATTACTATAGCTTTATAGCAAGTCATGAAGTCCTATAATGTCAGTCCTGTAACTTTGTTCTTCTTTAATATTATGTTGGAAATTTTGCTATATGCCTTTTTATAACTTCTGAATTTTGAACTATTTACATGTATTATTTTAAAATAATATTTTAAAAAATTATATGACTATGACCTACAATGCCTGAAATGCTTTTCCCCCAATTTTCAAACTAGAAAACTCATAATTATAAGGCTCAGTTAAAGGTTTACTTCTTTCAAGATTTTTTTCTAATTACTACCTATTCCTTTCAGAAAACAAAGTTAGCATTCCTCTTCTATTCTGCCACTGAACTCTGTGTGTAAATCTATTGTAGTACTTTGAATATTTCAATTCATCTTATGTAAAAGAACAGCATCCCCATCTCTCCAAGTCACTCTAGTTTACCTATTCATCGAAATTTCTTCATCTCTCCTATCCCTTATAGTTCATCTGCAATGTATTCTTTTTCATCCAAGTTCAGAAGTGGCAGAAAATGCTGGAAACTGATCATGCAGCTGATCATGCAGTTCTCACAGACCAAGTACCTGATATGCCTTGAGGGAGATGGTGCTGTCCAGGAGTCCGTCACCTTCAAAAGAAGTTGACACCTTCAAAAGGAATGAGGTGCAAAATATTATTATCTCATACAACTATCAAATTAAAATCCTTCAATAGGCCCCATATTTTCTTAATCATAATATTGCAACAGCTTAACAGGTCTAACTCCTGGTAACCTTCTCTCCTTCTGTCTCACTCTTTTATCCAATCATACTGAATTTCTTTTGCCTCCCATATGCCAAGCTCTCTCAAGTTTCTGGTCTATTTACATGTTCTGTTCTTGGTAATCTATTATTTCTTTCTTTAGTTTCTCATTTCAAGCCATCCTCTAAAAGTAAATTTGGCCAGTATGTATTTCAGGAAGCCTTTCCTGAACCCACCAGTTTCTGTTTTAAGAGATAATCCAACATGTTCTACTAACTTATTGTATTTTCTTTGATCTTGGCATTTATAATGATTTTCCAAATTAGGCGTGAGTCCCTCAAAGACAGGTATTTTTGTCTCTTACCACTGCATTCCTCATGCTAATATGAAGCTGGTTCTTTTAGTAAAGGTTGTTTGTGTGCAAGAACCAGAAACTTATTCAGGTTTGCTCAGTTGAGGTGGAATTTATTGCAAAGATACAAGAAAATATTTCACAGACGTTGGAAATGAAACACCAGACATCATAGAAAACGGAGTTAGAAATGGAACTTTTTTCTCTCTTTCTCTTAAGCTGAATTACATTTCATCTGTCACTGATTCCCAAGTGACACATGAACATGATCTTCTAATCTTTGCTTTCTCCCTCTTTCCTCTTGTGACAAAGTATAGGGGAAACTGTTACATTTTGTCCAAAGCCTCTTCACCTTAAAAAGAGAGCCCCACTTTTTCTTTTAGGCAACTCTTTCCCTCCTGAAAATAGCCAATAGTCCCCAGTTCCAGACAAAGGCATTGCATGTGACTCAAACTAGGCCTTAATATGCTGTTTTCTCAGGAATTTTAATTTTGAGTGAAGTGACACACAAAATGTGATTAAAGCCAAAGACTCCTCTAGTAGTAACATTAGAGAGACTTGAGTCCTTACTTACAGAGAGTGCCGGAGTCCTTGTATTGAGACTCCAGAGTTGTGTCAGTTCTTTCCTTTGGTTATGTGAACTACCCAGTCTCCTTACAATAGATTTGCTCTTTCACATTTAGTTTAGTCAGTTTCTGTTGCTAATAAACACAGAATACAAAGTGACATTCTTGTTTTCTCTGCTTGCACATGGCTAACAGCCTGGGGGCAGAACTTTATGTGTTTCTTACCCTTAGTTGCCTGAGTACAGTCTCCATCCTCCTTTGTTCAAATTCTAATAAGAGAATCTAGTCTGGTTTCTAGTCATCTGTGTACTGATTGTCTTTGATTTAGGTATGTATAGCAGTTCCTATCAACTCTGGCCAGGTACAGTGAGGCCCCATTATAAAAATGTTGCTTCCTAGGTCTAACCCTGAAAACAGGCCCATGGACAAGAAAAATGCTTAGAACAATAAAATCCCTGAGACATATGCACTAGTCAAGCTTGTAGTGGAATAAGATCTACTGTTCTTTCGCACTGAATAACCTACCAAATTTATTTTTGTAGAATGGTACATACATATTTTAAACTTTGTTCTTTATTACTTTTCTGATTGTAAAGTAACATATGCATACTGTAGAAAATATAGAAACATACTACATAAAAAGAGGAAAGCAAACTTTTCTGTTACTACACAATCCATAATTTATTATTTTTAAATGTGTTTATTTCTTTCTTTTCAGTATTTTTGCTATGTCTGTATGGATTTCCTTTCTGTATAACTGGGACTTACATTGCAGTGAGAAAGTAAAAATCAGTCCTGCTGACAACCAGGGAAAGGGAAAACCTTGGTAAAAATCAAATGAGATTTTTCCAAAAGAATTTCAGTGTTTTACACAAGAAATAGATGTTCATAACAAGACAAAGATAATGGCACACTGTGACCAAAAATAATGACAAACATTCCTATTTGGAGTGATTATGGCTTGACAGTCACAAAATTAGACCCTCTTTACTCTTCTCACTTCCTAGCTCAAAATTAGAACCAAATGATAATATATAATAAAACAATCATTTTATATAACCAAATTGTCCATTTTACTTTACTCATCCAATCCAGAAATAGCTCATACAAACAGCCTCTATCAATTCCCTGTTGCTAAAATGCTCCTGATATTTTTCCTCAGTGCATTTTCCCATGCTGCAACAAGCTAAATTAACCTAACTTTGTGTATTCGTGGGAGTTTTTGGTTGGTGAGTTTTAACAGTGCCCAGGGTTTTATGAAAGGAACATTTCTGCTTATTAATAGGAATTCTTGGAAACCATCACCTTTAAAGCTTATGTAGTATTCTGTTGCATAGTTCTGCCATTGTCATAAATGTAGGGTTTTTTTGTATGTGTTTGTTTGGAACTATTTTTTTTTTTTTACCACAAATAACATGTTAGAATATAAACATTTTCATGAATTCCTACTTAGGATAGATACATTTGATGTGTATTTACTATACAGAGGGTAGAGACATTGTATGGTCTTATATACATATTGTTAAGTTTATTCCAGAAAGAATATTATACTTTAGATATCAACCAGTCATGTATGGGTACCTACTTTATTACACTTTGGGCACTGAAGATTATTTGAGGATTATATTTAACAAATCTTTGTCAATTTGACAAATAACAAAAAATGTCTTACTGGTCTTCAAGTATGTATTTCTCTGATTACTTTCACCAGTGGGTCTAAGGCTTCATGGCTATATATTATAAAAGGGTTACATTTATAGCAATACTCCAACTATTAATACTCATTTGGTTGCCTGGCAGGAAAGTTAGTCATTTCCCTGGATTCACCTCCCTAATTTTATCCCCCAAAGTCCTGGTAACAATAATAATAAGAGCTAAAATATACTGAGCCCTTACTATATGTCAGTCACTTTCAAAGCACTTCACACGTAAATGCTCATTTAATCCCCACAATCCTAATTTATGATTTAGGTACTATTATTATCCTACTTTTTTTCATATGAGGAAACTGAAGCACAAAGAAGATTAGTAACTTGCCTAAATTTCTGCAGTTAGCAAGTGGCAGAGCTGGGATGTGATCCCAGACTGCATGGTGGGGAGGAAGGTGCAAATAAAAACAAGAGCTTATGACTACAGATCTACAGTTCCTGCGCTGGGTTGGAGCTTCTGTTCCAAAAGCTGTTTTCATTCTCCTAACCAAATACTGGTCTTACTCCCACCTGGGCTGTTGCCAATGATTTCTGACCTGATCAGTTTGGAGCTCACCTTCTCTCTGGATAGCAGAAAAGCTACATTTGTTTCTCTTGATTAGCTCTACTGGGACTCAATATGTTCCTTTCTATGGCAGCCCTCTTTACTAGAGCATACAAGTACCCACTAGGTGTTGGGGGTGGTTCAGAGGTTGAGATGGCACAGCCTCACCTTGTTCCTGCTAACTGTTCCCTCTAACTTCCATTCCCTGCAACTATCTCCTTTCTTCTTTAGTAATCCCTTCCAGTTACTATTGCTGCATTACACATCACCCCCAAACCTAGTGCTTACAACAACAATGATTTATTATGGTTGCTGCAGGTCAAGAATTCAGAAAGGGCTCAGGGTCTCGCATGAGGTTTCAGTGGGAAAGGAAGAGGGAGGTTCATATCAAATGCATTTTTACTCACATTTTTGGTGCCTAGTGTGGAAACACTGAAATAGATGGGGGCTGAAACACCTGGGACTCCTTGGCATTTCCATCTCAGCATATCTCCTTGGCATTTCCTTCTTTCCAGCATGATAGCTTTAAGATAGCTGGACTTCTTATATGGTAACTCTGGGCTCCAAAGGCAGACAGAGAAGGGGAGAGATAGGGGGAGAGGTAGAAAGAGAAGGAGAGAGGGCGAGAGAGAAACACATGTCAAACATGTTTTAAAACCACCACCACAAGTTCTTTTGTTTTTTGTTTTATCCAGTTCTACCTCCTTTGAACAACTATAGCCCATTATCCTGGTCTGTGCCGTTATGAACCTCAGATGCTCCACAGAAATCCTGGCAGCCATATGAGTCAGGCTTTTAAGTGGGCTTTCCTTTTCGTTCGTCTGAATGTTGCCTGAGAATTAGAAGTTCCCTGAGCATTGTATAGACATCCCTCAGTATCCATGGGGGACCTCCTGTGGATACCAAAATCCACAGATGTTCAAGTCTCTGATATAAAATAGGGTAGTATTTGCATATAACCTATGTACATCATCTTGCATACTTTAAATCATCTCTAGATTACTTATAGTACCTAATACAATGTAAATGCTATGTAAATAGTTGTTATTTTGCATGATTTAGGGAATAATGACAAGGAGGAAAGTCTGTACATGTTCAGTACAGACTTAATTATTTTTAGAATGTGTTTGAATCCACGGTTGCAGAAACATGGATATTAAGGGCCACCTGTGTTTCTGATGCTCATCTGCCAGAACATCAAGAAATTGTGTTGTCTTATTTTCTATATGATTCTCACAGAGCCTCACTTCTGATCTTGGTAAAACAGTATTTTATTACAAAGTTTGGATAAATGCTAAATTTTACATATCACTCATTTCAATGTAGTCTCGATACTATCCTTACATATCTTTTACTACTTTCTAAATTTATGTCTTGACATTTTTTATTGATTTGTAAGACCTTTTATATATTAAGGCAATTACCCTCAATTTTCCATACTTGTTCTAAACATGTTTTTCCTATTGAGATTTGATATCTTATTTTGTTCATTTGTTTATTTAAACTACTTTCTTAACTGAGATATGACAACACTATAATAAAGTGCACGGCTCAATATCAAAACATTTTTAGCCCCTGCTGCCTCTGCCCACTTCCAAACAATACTCCCTAAAGTTTACCACTACTTTTACCTCAATCATCATGAATTTGTTTTGCCTGTTTTTGAACTTCATTTAAATGGAATCACACACTACACACTTGTTCTGGCTTCTCTTACTCAACTTTAAGTGTGGGAGATTCATTTATATTGCTGTATGTGGTAGTAGTTCATTTTTAATTGCTGCATAATATTCCACTGTATGAATATTTTAGAATATATTTATCTATTCTCTTGTCCATAGACATTTGAGCTATTTTCAGATTTTGGCTGCGAACATTCTGTATATGTCTCTTCATGTACATATGTTACCATCCTCCTCTGAGTTGAGGTTCTTGGTGATCATCAGAAAAAAGAATTTCAGGATATACCACATGTAAGCCAATGCAAACAGTTTTTATTGCAAGATAGGATTGAAAGCGAAAGTGAAAGCAAGCTCTCTCAAGAGTAAGAGAGCCCAGAAGGCTCAAAAAACAGCAGCTGCACAGAAAGAAGGGGTTTTTGATTTTTTGAAGTCTCAATAATTAAGGGAAGGAATATTCAAGAAAATACTTGGTTTTTACTAAGAATTTGCATTTCACTGATGACAAAAGACATTGACTACCTTTTGCTTATTGGCCATTTGGTTATTACCTATTGGAAAATGTATTTCCAATAAGCTTATTTTTTTTCTAAAAGACTTTTATTTATAGAAACATTTTATTTTTATTTATATAATAATTTTATTTTATTTGCTAAATTTGTAAAATAAAATTTTTTTATTTATAGAAAAATATACCAGAAAAATATACCATACTGCTAATATACCAGTTACTCCTATTATTAAATCTTACATTAGTATTGTATATTTGTTATAATTAATGAAACAATATTGATATAGTATTACTAATGCTCATAATCTATTCAAATTTTTTTATTTATTGCCTAATGTTTTTTCTGTTCCAGGATCCCATTTAGGATGCTCATTATATTTAGTTGTGTTTTCTTAGGCTCCTCTTGGCTGTGAGAGTTTCTTAGATTTTCGTTGTACTCGATGACCTTGACAATTTTGAGAAGTACTTGTAAGGTACTTTGTAGAATGTTCCTCAACTGGGATTTGTCTGACATTTTTCTCTTGATTAAATTGAGATTATGTTATAGGTTTGGGAAAAAAAGACCACAGAGTTAAAGTGTCATTTTCATCCCATCATATCAAGGGTACATATTACCATCAACATGAGTTTTAGCTTTTTAAATAGATAATATATTTATCTGATAAAGGTCAAAATGATAATAAATGTTATATATTAAAAACATTTGCTCCCACACCTGTAGCTGTTCTTCCTGTTCTTACCATCATAGGTAACTACTTTTATTAGTCTGTAATATTTCTTTATGAAAATAAAATAAATACAAATATTTTATTATGCCCTTCTTCATTTAAACACAAATACACCATTGTATATGTTGGTATTTTTTACTGAACATACAAACTATAATTTAAAAATATTATGTAAAATTAAAATACACTCAAATGTGGAAAGTAATGAACTCCTCAGTGCTCATTATTCTACCACAATAATCATCAGTTAATGGCTACTCTTGTTTCATTTTTTTCTACCTGATACCATGCATCTCCCAACATTGTTGGATTATTATGAAGATAATCTCAGATATCTTATGATTTAATCCATAACTACCTTATGCATTTCTAAATGGAAAGGACTCTTTTTAAGCACATAAACACAATATCATTAGCAGGATATTTTTAGATGTAAATGTTTCCAAATTTACACAAATTTGCTGATATGTGATTTTTTCTATTGCTTTCATGTATTCCATTTTATTTTTTCTCAGATGGCCTTTCTTCTGACCATTAATTATTAGTAAATATTTACAACTTGCATGGTATCAGGAGATTTTAGAATGGGAAGACTTTAGAAAATCATGCAATTTAATTCTATTATTTTACAGATAGGGAAACTGAGGGGCAGTGAGATTAAAATGATCAGTTGTTGACTAAGCGCAGACTAAAACATGTCTTCTAATAAATAAAGTCCTCATTTCACTACTAATTTACGTTTTCTTTTGGTGTTAGGTTAATTTTGAGTAAAAGTCATACTGGGCTCAATAAAATCCACTGCCTACTTCTCACTGTGGATAATAGAGGTGTCTTCTTTAAAGCAGTTTGGCAACAGAGAGACTGTTTCTACAAGTTAGATCCTAAGCAAGATGGACAGAGAAGTGTATGAGAATGTCAAAGAACATGGCCTAAAGTGGGTCCTGCCAATGGTAAAGAAAATGTTATCCTCTTTTCTGGGACTGAATGTAACATAGCTCTGTAAGCTATTATAAGACATGACCACTTTTCAACCTCATTATTTGGAATTTAGTATTACTCATGTTTTTGAAGATTATTATAGTCTCTTACACTATTATCTTCAAGCCCCACTGAAGAAAAAGGATGGAGAAAAAAGAGTAGGAAATCCAAAAAAAAAAACAAAAAAAACCAAAAACCAAATGGCACAAACAAAGATGCATGATCCTGGAAAGGAATACATATGTGTGTGTGCCTGTGTTTTCTGATGAGGTTGAGACTTGAGAATCCACACTTGCACCTATATGCTTTCTCTCCAGTGAGAAGAATGGAAGCTGACATCTCAGGGCAATTCTTTGTCAGAAATATATATCTGCATGAAGAGAAGAGAGTTAAAAATTTAATCTGCAAAGCTATTTAGAGAGTGGATAGGCCTTGACAGGCCTCCCAAATGTATTATAAGAACAAGAAGAGTGGAGTTATGGAAAAAAAAAGCTGTTGCAGCAAACAGAATGAAACTAAGCTTTCTTGACAGAATCAGTTTGCCAAGTGACTTTAAAATTGCAGTGTCTTGTCCTTTTTTTTTTCTTAAATATACTCTAATTTAAATATCTAAGAAAAACTTTTAGGATTTATATTACACCTTTAATGCATTCTAAGGTAAAGATACAATAGTAATATACATAGTGTTATTTGGTAAAAGGGTGTATGAAACAAAATTAAAACCTATAAAACCACTAAGCAGTCATGAAAAAGTAACAATGATTCTAGAGGCATCTATGATAATTTCACTAATAAGTTTCACGCTACTACCCTACACCTAAAAGACTACTTGACATGAATGAACCGGGTGAAACATTGGAAATCAACTTCCAAAAAATATAACAGTTTGATGTCACTGTGTACTCAATGTTCATTTGTATTCCACCTGATTTTAGAGAGTTACCCTCATAGCTCAGCCCCCATTCACCATTGTTTTAGGGAAAAGTTCTATTCTATTTTTTTGTCTTACAGTTGGTGGTAAATTGCTTTGTCTTTTAAATTCATGTGCATTCACCTAAATGTTAAAATAAACACAGATACACATTAAAAAAAACAAAACAGGTTGTGTTTAGGGCAGATAGAGCACCATTATCAAATAGTTAAAAACATAAAGTGCAAAATCATATGACCTATTTGAGAGATGTAGAAACAACTGTGTAATAAAATTCAACATAAATTGAATGGTTTTAATGTTTCAACAAAGTTCTGGACTCCACTGCTATTTTTACAGCTCTAATTTTTATATCTGACCAGCCTCAGCCTGGGCAAAAGCACACTACTTACTCTAGCAGTATCCTTCCCATTAATATTGTAGAAATGTTTTTTTCCATTAAAGTCTTAACAACTACTGAAGCATAACTGTTAAGTCCTAGGATGTAAGTCTATCTTAAAATGTTGCTTTAAATCTTTAATATCTAGGGCCTAATCATGATTTTCAGATTTTCTTTTAAAGTATCAACTTGTTAAATATAAATTCTGTTCCTTTAGCTCCTAAACCCATCATATTTACTTTTCTTAAGCTATCATGTTGTTAGTGCGTTCTGGGCTATCTTGCACTCTGCTCAGGTATATCTAATGAAATAGAAGGATTTAAGTTTATCATGCTGTAGTATTATAAGGACTGTTTAAAAATAATTTATTTACTTCCCACCTACCTATACAGAAGCAATATGTACATATATTGCATTTTTTCCAGTATAGTTTGAAATTAGGCATGGTCTTGTGCCTTACTTTGGCCAATGAGATGTGAGTGATATGGTTTCACTTCCAAAAAGAAGCTGTAAGAGCCAGAGTATGATTTTCCATGCTCCCTTTCCTTTTGTTGGAAATCTCAGACACAGGTATTAAGGTGTATCCTCTGTCAGGTTTCACTTTTGAGAACTATGAGTATAGACTTCCATTTCCCCAAGCTCTGCTAATGACACCTCATTGCTATTTACATGGGAGAAAAATGAAATTTTTGTTGTATTATGCCACTGAGATTTTGTGGTTATCTGTTACTGGAGCATAGCCCACTATATCCTAATTAATATTCCATGTTTTTAGTTGCTTAGAATGTGGTTTATAGGGAGAAAAATTAAAAAATCATTCAATAAATAATAAATGTTATCATCTATTTTTTTTCTGAATCTATTGATTTTTTCTTATTTTCTTAATGTGGTACCCTACATTGATTGCTTTTTAACAGCTTCATTGGAGTATTACTTGCGTATCATATAATTTACTTGATTTAAGTATACAACTCAGAGATTTTTAAAATAAATTTATAGATTTTTATGAACATCACTGCAGTCTAATTTTAGAAACCTTTCATCTCCCCCTAAAAAACCCTAATAATGCCTATTTGCTGTTATTCTCCATTCCCACTTCCAGGGCTAGGCAACTATTCATCTATATTTTTTATCTGCAGATTTGCTTTTTCTGTGTATTTCATATAAATGAATCATGCAACATATGGTATTTTTGTGACTGTCTTTTTTCCACTTAGCTTTATGCTTTCAAGCTTCATCCATGTTGCAGCATGTATCAGCATTTCATTCTTTTTTATTGCTGAATAATATTACATTATATGGATATACCTCACTTTGTTTATCTATTCACAAGTTATTGAGCATTTAGATTGTTTCTAGTTTTTAGTATCACAAACAATGTAGGTATAGCCATTTAAATACAAATATTTGGGTGGGCACGGTGGCTCATGCCTGTAATCCTAGCACTCTGGGA
Source organism: Eulemur rufifrons (assembly GCF_041146395.1). NCBI lineage: Eukaryota > Metazoa > Chordata > Mammalia > Primates > Lemuridae > Eulemur > Eulemur rufifrons. The sequence continues at coordinate 18,539,354 of NC_090997.1, read as the reverse complement.
GGCCGAGGCAGATTGTTTAAGCTCAGGAGTTCGAGATCTGCCTGAGCAAGAGCGAGACTCCATCTCTACTAAAAAATAGAAAGAAATTAGCTGGACAACTAAAAATATATAGAAAATATTATCCGGGTATGGTGGCACATGCCCATAGTCCCAGCTACGTGGGAAGCTGAGGTAGAAAGATTGCTTGAGCCCAGGAGTTTGCTGTTGCTGTGAGCTAGGCTGATGCCATGGCACTCTAGCCCGGGCAACAGAATGAGACTCTGTCTCAAAATAAATAAATAAATACATACATACATACATACATACAAATATTAGTGGATATATCTGTTCATTTATCTTGACTAGATACCTAGGAGCTGAATTGTTTGCCTAGCAAACTGAATTCTACAGCACATCTAAAAGGTAATTCATCATGATCAAGTGGGTTTCATCCCAGGGATGAACACACTGGTTCAACAAATGCAAATCAAGAAATGTAATTCGCCACATAAAAAGAAGTAAAAGCAAGGGCCATCTTTGCTTATGTGATTCACCACATAAAAAGAAGTAAAAACAAAATAATCTTAATAGATTTAGAAAAAAACATTCAAAAAAATCCAGCACTGCTTCATGATAAAAATCCCCAAAAAATTAGGAACAAAAGGAAACTAATCAAAATAATAAAAACTGTATATGACAAATCCACAGCCAGTATTATACTGAATGGGCAAAAGTTGAAAGCATTCCCTCTAAGAAGTGGAACAAGACAAGGGTGGCCACTGTCACCACTTCTATTCAACATAGTACTGGAAGTCCTAGGCAGAGCAATCAGGAAAGAGAAAGAAACAAAGGGCATCCATGACAGGAAAGAGAAGGTTAAACCATCCCTGCCAGTGATATGATCTTGTATCTGGAACACCTTAAAGACTCGACCAAAAGACTCCTAGAATGGGTAAATAAATTCAGCAACGTCTCAGATTACAAAACCAATGTACACAAGTCACTAGCATTTCTATATTCTAGTAACAGTCATGCTGAGAGTCAAATCAAGACCTCAATACCTTTCACAATAGCTGCAAAGAAATAGAATACATAGGAATATACTTAACCAAGGAAGTGAAAGATCTCTACAAAGAGAACTACAGAACACTGATGAAAGAAATCGTGGGTGACACAAACAAATGGAAAAACATCCCATGCTCATGGATTGCAAGAATCCACATTGTTAAAATGTCCATACTGCTCAAAGTGATTTACAGATTCAACACAATTCCCAACAAAACACCAATGTTATTTTTCACAGATCTAGATAAATTAATCCTCAACTTCATATGGAACCAGAAAAGAGCCTGAATAGCCAAAGCAATCTTAAGCAAAAAGAACAAATATGGAGGCATCACATTACCTGCCTTCAAAATAAACTGCAAGGCTGTAGTAACCAAAGCAGCATGGTACTGGTATAAAGGTAGAGACATAGACCAATGGAATAGAATAGAGAACACAGAAATAAACAAAGCCATCTACCTACAACCAACTGATCTTTAACAAAGCAAAAAAAAAAAAAGACACTCTATTCAATAAATGGTGCTGGGAAAATTGGATAGCCACATACAGAAGAATGAAACAGGATCCCTCTCTCTCACCATACACAAAAATTAACTCAACATGGATTAAAGACTTAAATGTAAGACCTGAAACCATAACAATTCTAAAAGAAACCTAGGAAAAACTCTCCTAGACATTGGCTTAGGCAAAGAATTTATGACTAAGATCCCAATGGCAAATACAGTAACAACAAAAATAAATAAATAGACTTAATTAAATTAAAATTTTCTGCACAGCAAGGGAAATAATCAACAGAGCAAGTAGACAACTTACAGAATGGGAGAAAATATTTGGAAACTATACATCTGACAAAGGACTAATATCCCAAATATACAAAGAACTCAAACAAATCAATAAGAAAAAAACCAAATAACCCCATTAAAAAGTTATGATCATGTCATTAAAAAGACATGAACATAATTTTTTCAAAAGAAAATAGACAAATTGTTAACAAACATATAAAAATGCCCCAAATCACTAATCATCAAAGAAGTACAAATTAAAACCACAATAAGATACCACCTTACCCCTATCAGAATGACCATTATTAAAAAAAAATAGATATTAGCATGGGTGCAGTGAAAAAAGAACACTTATGCACTGTTGGTGGAACTGCAAATTAATACAACCTCTATGGAAGACAGTATGGAGATTCCTTAATGAACTAAAAGTAGAACTACCATTTGATCCAGCAATCCTACTACTGGGTATCTACTCAAAGAAAAGATGTCATATCAAAAGACACCTGAACTCAAATGTTTATCACAGCAAAATTCACAAATGCAAATTTATGGAATCAACCTAAGTGTCTATCAATTGGTGAAAGGATTAACAAAATGCCACATACACACACACCATGGAGTACTACTCAGTCATAAAAAGGAATGAAATAATGTCTTTCACAGTAGCTTGGAAGTAACTGGAGTAATTTATCCAAAGTGAAATGTCTCAGGAATGGAAAAACAAACACCACATATTCTCACTAAGTGGGAGCTAAACAATGGCTACACACAGTCACATAGTGGTGTGAAGGATATTGGAAACTACAAAGTGGGGCGGGGGTGAGTGTTTAAAATGTACCTATTGGATGCAATGTACACTACTCTGGTGACAGGCGTCTAAAGGCCCTGACTTCAGCATTATATAATTCATCCATGTAACAAAAACACTTGCGCCCCCTTAATATTTTGAAATAAAAACAAACAAAAAGCCCTGCTAAACTGAGAAAAACACCATTTTCTTAGTTGAATAACACCATTAGATCCATAACTGTTGGATCTAATAAAGACTGTTATATGACTGTCAAGTGGAAAAATATTCAGAAAGTTAATCAAAATAGTCTTTCTCTTTTTACTCTCTAACTTACACATACTCACACATACATACAATTTTCATGGAGAATGAAAATTGTACGTATGTGGTATGTTCTATTTAGTTAACAATTCCTGGGTAGAAGATTAGCCATTAAGCTCTGTCTTAATCCATTTTCTGTTGCTTTTAATAGAATACCTGAAATTTTTAAGAATTTTTAAGAATTAAAAGTTATTTCTTCCAGCTCTGGAGGCTGGGAAGTCCAAGATTAAGAGGCCACATCTGGTGAGGGCCTTCTTGCTGATGGGGACTCTTTGTAGAGTCGCAAGGTAGTACAGGGCATCGTATGGTGAGGGAGCTAAGTGTGTTATTCAGGTTCCTTTTCATTTTCTTATAAAGCAAACAGTCCCATTTCCATGATAACCCATTAATCAATTAACATATTAATCTATTAATCCACGAATGGATTAACCCATTCATGAGGACAGAGCCCATCTGACCCAATCTTCTCTTACAGGCTCCACTTTTCAATACTGCCACATTGGGGATTAAATTTTAGGATGAGTTTTGGAAGGGACAAATATTCAAACCATAGAAGGCTTCCTGTTGTACCTAAACATCCCATTTATTGAATCTCTGTAGGGGAAATAATTCCTAAAGGGATTGAGGTTTCTGTTGGGATGAAGTCTGTCATGTAGAGTAAGGTGACATTGCTCCTCTCAGATTCCTATTTGCACATTCTGAATTACCAGTGATGCTTTAACTGTTTAAAAACCATCTGTCCTGCTTGATGTTATTTTTATCATGTGCATACATAACTGTTCCCAAAACAACAAAAAGCCAGATTTTAATAGTATATAAATCTAAGTGGCTTAATTAAATTTTTTTCCAAGTCATTTAAGGAACAGACCTATTTTACCTTTTGTCCTAGTGTTAATTTTCATTTCAATTGACCAAAGGTATTGACTCATTTTTATTTGTTACAAATAAATATTCTAAATATTCCCTAATACACATATATACAGGCTGGGTCTTGATACAAGGACCCAGCCTAGATCTAAGACCTAAATTACAATGCTTTCCATATAATGCTAACAGAGATAGCAGAACAGAAAATGAAAGGGAGCTCAAACAAGAAAAGCATAATGAGGAAACTGGCAATAAAATGATTCTAGCTGACAGAGGGCCATGACAGCAGAGAAGCAAGTGCAAGAGCTCAGTTTGGGTTTAGAACTCATTCGCAGCTCTAAGTTCTCTCTAACCTACAGACATGTTGTAGTTTCCCTGTACTTACTGCTGAAAAGCAGATTCCAAACAATGGCAAAGCTCTGTGGATCACAAGGTTCAATATCAAGGTGGGCCCTGGGTAAGCAGATATATCTAAGGCTTATCTTTGGAGTTACTCGTCTCCAACTGGCCTACGCCTAGTGTTATCTTTTACTGCTTTTGTGGCCTTTGGAAATTTACTTAACATTTTATATTAAAATGGGTATAGTTCCAGAATCAATGCCATAGGTTTTATTGGGAGGGTTCATTGTGAAAAGGCATGTAGAAACAGCATCTTCCAGGGGGTAAATTCTCCATAACTGTTGGTTATCGTTAATAGTAATGACTGATTGCTGCTCTGAATGGTAGAACCTTTATTCTTTTTCTTTAACAGCATTATTGATAGATCATTAGCATACCAGATTACTCACCCATTTAAAGTGTAGAATTTAATGGTTATTAGTGTATTTAGATATGTGCAGCCATTATCACAGTACATTATAGAATATTTTCATCACCTCAAGAAGAAAACTTGTTCTCTTTATCTATCACTCCTCTCTCTCTCCTGTTCCTCCTTCCAATAGACCCTAAGCAGCCACTAATCTACTTTCTGCTTCTATAGATTTTCCTCTTCTGGATATTTCATGTGAATGAAATCATATAACATATGGCCCTTTGAAACTGTTTTTTTTTCATTCAACATAATGTTTTCAGGGCTTATTCATGTTGTAGCATGTGTCAGTAGTTCATTCCTTTTTATGGCTGAATAATGTTTCATTATATGGATATATAGGTTGAACATCCCAAACCTGAAAATCTGAAATGCTCCAAAATCTGAAATTTTTTGAGTGCCAACATGACACTCAAAGGAAATTCTCACTGAAGCATTTTGGATTGTGGATTTTTGGATTAGGGATGTTCAACTAGTAAGTATAGTGTAAATATTCCAACATCCAAAAAAATCCAAAATACAAAACACTTCTGATCTCAAGCATTTGAATAAGGGATATTCTACCTGTGCTACATTTTGTTCATCCATTCATCAATTGATGGACATTTGGGTTGTTTCCATCTCTTGGCTACTATGAACCATTACTGCTATAAAAATTTTTTGTGGATATATGTTTTCATATGTTTTGGCTAGAAGTGGAATTGCTGAGTCATATAGTGACTCTATGTTTCATTATTTTAGGAACTGCCAGACTGTTTTCAAAAACATCTTCAACATTTTTCCTTCCTACCAGTATAAAAGGGTCCTGATTTCTCCACATTGACTGGTAGAGCCTTCTGTTACCTTAAAAGTAAAATGAACATAATTTAAGTCTACAAAATCTTCACAAAGCATTATATTGCTAGAAGGTAGCTATTATAGAATTTTAAGATATTCACAGAAACTCTGTAAGGTCAAAGACAATGGGCCATAATTGCACTTCTTTTCCTTTAGAAGTTTGAATGTCTACAGTCATTTAAATGTGCCATATTTTATAGGATGAGCTTATGATTTATTATCCAAGCTGTAACACTTTTAAGAGTGAAAGTGTGCTATTTATCATAATAACTAGGACTTCAAGAGTAAGCTGAGGCTGTCCCAGGCAAACTGGGACATACGGTCACCCTGTGTATAAGGAAATACTTCACTATAGACTCACACGTATTTGTGAATATGTTTTACTTGTTCTCTTTTTTAGCAGAGGTAATTAATTGGTTTGTAGTCATCTCACAATTATAAGCAAGGGTACATGAATATACAAGTTAGATTAAGGTAAGTGTTGGGTTTCTTCCTTCAGAATGAGCCAAAGTAACTCACACACAAAGGAAATGAATCCTAGTTTTTCAGTGATCTGTGTTGTTTTTCTATCTAAACTAAAGTGGATCATGGAATTTACATTTTGTATAATGTCTATGTTTTTGAAGATTTTTGTGTATCCTGTAACGCTTTTCGTATTATTCTACTGCACATCCCAAGAGTGCCTATTACAGTGCTAGACATGTAAATGTCACCGTCCCAAAAATGTAGTATTCAAAAAATAATTTATGTCAGAGGGCTTAGTATTATAAGAAGATGCAAAGGGGCTAATCTTTGCACTTTAGAGATTGGGGTTTCTATAACAGACTCTCTCGTGCAACTTCTCTTCTTCTAACCTTCTTTTTTTCTCATTTTCTTTTCATTATAGTTTCCTACTAACCAACCAATCAACCAACGAAATAAACTCAACTCAACACCCTTAATAGTATTGGCTCTTAAATAAAAACTGTGCTGTTAATTGGATTTCTGATTTTAATGAACACACAAGGTCAATTTGACAAGGTATAAAATCAGGCTCTGGCAGAGTACCCCCAAGAAAATGATAAACAAACACAGATGCACCTGTTAATGCCCTGGGAAGGAAGTACTGAACTCCACATTCTTGCCTTAATTCATCCTCTGGAGGACCTACCTTTGCCAGCAGCGCGAAAAGGATCATAGCCATTAAAGAACAGACAACTGTGAGAGAGGAAAATGATGCTGTCCACGTTGAATACACAGGGGGCTTCTTCACGAATACTTGACTTGAGTGGAAGCTTGACCTCAAAGGGTTGCCTAGGTCAGCAGGACCTGAGGCAATCCCCGGGGTAAGGTCTGGTCAGGTAAGTTAAAGCCGCCTTCAGGGTATTTTCAATTTAGGCACCGATTTCCTCAAGACTAAGGATAAGAAAGCAAAGCTGCTTGAGTTCAACTTTCTCCTTTGCTTTTTACTTGTTTCCTTTGTTCCTGTGAGTGTAATATACTTAACAGTGACTTCAAATGACTGGGACAGTTCTTTACAAGGATGTTGCCTCTTAGTCTGACCATGGACTAACTTTTTAGCAATCCAAATCCATTCTCTGGGTTCCAGGCACAACCACATGGAATTTTTTTAAAAACACATTTTACTTACAACCCCCTAAGTTCTAGGTTTCCTTTCACCATGAATTCTACAAACATTTTCTCTTTGCCAGTTTAGTGTAGGGGGAGTTGCCGTCTCTCACTACATTTTCATTTTCTAGTTCTTAACTGGCTCTATGTTCAGTTCTTCCCATATATCCCTGATACTGCCTTGTATCTCTTCGGGCTGTCTGACTTCTAGCTTGAGAAATCCAGAATATGTTCTTTTCTCCAAACAGAACATATTCTATGTTCATTAACTGTCAAAGTAGGATATTTAAGGAAATTCTGCTTCTTTTATATCGTGTTCCTATCAATGAAGAAAAATTTTTAAAAAATCCAAATCTGTAGTTTTACTTATACTATTACTGACAAGGCTAATCAGAACTTTGCTTTAAATAAGATTTGATGAGCTTAATATACCCCTCTGGATCTCTTTGGTATATTTGAAACTCAATCATTTTTTTCCCTAAAAATTCTCCAACTTTTTGACTTATATGACACTGATATTTGCTGATTCTTCTTATAGTTCTCTGGACAATTTTTTTTTTTTTTTTTGGTATCTAATGGCTTCTCTTTCCCAGCCCATTTTACAGTTTTGTCCTTGGAGCACTTCTCACTCGATGCAATGCAGTAACATACTCTGCAGTATTCAGGCAAAAATTGATTATTAGTCAGAGTTACTCATGAAAATCCCCTAAGAAGGTGCCATATGAAAGACCAATAAACTGTATCTCTCAGTAGATTTACAGTCTTTGTCTCCATCATGAAACCAATTACTACTGAGGCCTGGATGAAGTACTGGCTTGGTCTTAAGGGCAAAGTTGTATAAAAAGTAAATAACTGTGAAGATGAGAAACATGTGTAACAGGGTGAGACATCCATCGTAGGGCAGGAATATGGGTGCTGAGACTGAAGGAGCGTATATTTCCTTTGGAATGGCTTATTAACTCACTGCACTTAATAAGTTGTGATATCTCTTTATCTCTCTTTTGCAAAACATGTAAAGTTGAATTTCTGATAGTAAAGTGTGTATATGAACAGGCACTGTTACTCTCCTGGGTGACTCTTTTCCTGCTCATCATTTCACATACCATCGCTAGGTATATGTGTGTATATGTGTGGAAGCTGTTAGTATTAATTTAGTTTTGCCTTCCTGATGGAATGTGGCAGGTTCTAAGCCCAAAAAACACACAGGAAGCAGTTATAGCTAACTAGCTCTTGTTACATGTAACTATTCCATACATTCAGTAATTATCCATTCAACCCTACTATATGGCAGGCTGCATACCAGATGTTAGTGATAGGACAAACTAAGCCAAAAGGAAAAAAAAAAAACATTTTAACAAAGTTTATTACCTTATAGAGAACGGTAAGTGCATTCATTCATTCTGTTAAAAAAGTTATTAAGCATTTGCTATTTATTAAGTACTGCATAGAACCCTAACAATATATATAAAAAACATGATTTCTGATTTCTAGAGGCTCCCAGTTTAGGGTTAGTACAGGAGGGGAAAGGAATGGACACATAAAATGATCATTACAATACAGTGGATACGGGTAGTAGAACCACGCAGAGAGTCACGTGGTATTAGAGAAAAAAGACAATATTATTGCAGTAAACTAACCTGCATTAGGGAGGAGTAAGAAAATCTTGACCTAAGAGTTCTATTACTTGTGTAATTTAATTGTTGATATTATTGATTTGTTCTGGTGGTACTAGTTAGTTCTGTAAGGAAACGATTATACAGGGTTTGGTGGTCGAGGATGAAGTAGTACGTAGGCTGGGATTTGGATACAGTTATTATTTTAATTGAGGGGAATAGTTAGGGACAGTGGGCATTGCAGGCTGGAAGACTATCATAAGCCAAAACATAAGACATAAGCCATCACATAATGATAAATGAGAATTGTAGCTTTCTTTCTCAACCAGAGGTTGTATGATTGGGAGAGGCAAAAAACAAAACTACCTGGTTCAGCTGGGAATAGTTTCTGAAGTTGTTTCAAAGCTAGGTAGAGGAATCTGTGCTTGATGCAATATCTATCTATCCATTCCAAGGACATTTTTTTTTTTTTTTTTTTTAGACAGAGTCTCATTCTGTTGCCTGGGCTAGAGTGAATGCCGTGGCGTCAGCCTAGCTCACAGCAACCTCAAACTCCTGGGCTTAAGCGATCCTACTACCTCAGCCTCCACCATGCCCGGCTAATTTTTTTTTGTATATATATATTTTAGTTGTCCATATAATTTCTTTCTATTTTTAGTAGAGATGGCATCTCACTCTTGCTCAGGCTGGTCTCGAACTCCTGACCTCGAGCGATCCACCCGCCTCGGCCTCCCAGAGTGCTAGGATTACAGGCATGAGCCACCGCGCCTGGCCCATTCCAAGGACTTTTATTAAATGTTTACATTAAAGTTGTTGTTTTGTGTTCTGAGGACACATTAAAAAAGAAGGAAAAAATCCTCGTAGGCTTTACCCTCAAGTTTCTAGTTTAATTAGAAAACAGACAAGCAATATAAGAAATACAACACAATCTCATAACTGGTATAATATGAAAATATACAAAGAAGAAAATCTGAAATCTGCTTGGTGGAGTCAAGAAGGCCAAGAAGGCTGCTATAGTCTGAATGTATCCCTTCCAAAATTTAGGAGTTGCCAATGTGATAATATTAGGAGGTGAGACATTTAAGAGGTGATTAGGCCATGAGGGCTCCTCCCTCATGATAGGATTAGGTGTGGCTGCTTGATGGAGGGCATTCTGTCATTTTTGCCCTCTGCCTTTTGCCTTGGACAAAGCATTCAAAGTGCCAGATATCTTGGAAGCTGAGAGACCAGGCCCTCACCAGCTGGTGCCTTGATCTTGGACTTCTCGGCCTCCAGAACTGTGAGGAAACAAAATTTCTGTTCTTTATAAATTACACAGCCCCTGGTATTCTGTTATGGCAGCAGCACAAACAGTCTAAAACAAAGGCTATACCCAGTTGGACTCTTTGAACTAAATACTAAATGAGGGGTAAGACTGTAGGTTGAGGACATTATAGGCATAAGAAACAAAGACAAAAAGAAACAGCAGATAATAGTTTTCTGGGAGAAACTGTGTGTAGCTCTAAAATGCTACAAATTAAAATATTTTCATCCTTGGAAAAGGAAGAGGAGTGGTGGTGGTGGAGATGGGAATAAATAGGGATTTTTGAGCTTTATCATTAGCTTTTACGTGCTCTGGAAGGGTTTATTACTATAGACTATTGTACTCAAATGTATGTTTTACAGATTTAACTATAGACAAATGTGTTAATAAAAGATATCTTGTAGTGGCAAGGCTGAGGTCAAGCCTGGCTGTAGGAGGACGAGTTTATAATTCCATATTTATAATGTTGGCCACAACATTATGATTATTCCTTGTCTGTACTTCAGTATTTTTCACCATTTGTGAAGAAACATTAAAACAAGTTAAATGGTAGTGTGCCGAGTTTTTTTTTTTCTTTTAAAGATGGCTGTTTAACTAAGACTTAACAATGGGAACCCCTGTGAGCATGCTCAGTGTCGTGGAGAACCAAGCGGGCCTCTAACTGTAACAGTGTCATGGTTGTGATGTTTTGTTTTGTTTTTTTAAATAAAATTCCAAATTTTTATAAACAAACAAAAAAGAGAGGATATTGAATCAAGGTGTGGTGACAGAAAAGGAGATGTAAGAGGCATAAAGTAAACAAGAAGACTTAAAGAGGGCGAAGAAGTGGAGGGTATATAGGAAAATCATATGGTTTCTGTCTTAGGTGTCTGGGTAGATAGTGGTAGCATTAGGTAGTCTAACAGGTAACTTAGCTGTGCAGGGTCAGGGAGTTCAAAGTTGTAGAATTACAAGGTACCTCTTTCCAACACACATATTTGTTGTGTGTGTTGATAAACATCTGGTAATTTCCCTGGGTGGAAGCACAAAATTTGGAGCAGTGTTTTCCAAACAGGGAGAAAGAAGCTAAGGACAGTGAAGGAGATGGCATGAAGCTAGGACAAATGAAGAAACAGCCAGTGTTTTTGACTATATTTTCCATGCCTATTATAAATTCAAGATGAACTATGAATAGAAGAGAGAAGAGATGCAACCACATATTTTGAAAGCCTACTCCTCCCTATGGAAAAAGACAAGCAATATGTCATTATGTATTTTATAAGCATGACTTTTTCAAAGCATTTGTTGATATTTAATTAAAGTATACAAGTTTTAAATTATTTTATTTTAAAAAAGAACACTGCCGTTTTGCAAATACGGCTTTGCAGTGAGAGTTTTCATCTAAATTCTACAGAAGAGAGACTCTAAAATATTCAATGTGATTTGATTTTTTAGGGAAATTTCAAAAATATACAACAAATGTAGGATATGGTATGCAAAACTAAATCATGCCAGTGTATATAAAGAAAAAAAATCCTATGAATCATTGTTAATTACCTTTTACTAATAAAAAGTTAAGGAAGAAGAAATGCTTTCAATTTTCTATGCATTTAAATTGCAAAAAGAATGGAAATTTTTTTTTGTTTGAAACATAGAAAGATGTTTATGGAGAGTGAATTGTGTACTCCCTTGATTTTTTTCCCAAGGTTTTATTAAAACATGAAAAAACAACAATCATCAATCCAATTAGAGGAAAGTCATTGCAATGAACATCTGTTGGTTTTGCCATTGAGCATTCATACAATCTTGTTTAGTAAAAATTTCCTTTGGGAAACCACGCTTTTCCCTATGCTCCGCAGTATGATTGGATGGGTGTAATCCACATCTCACTCTAGGGAAGTGCCCTGATTGTAATGAGGCAATCAGCAGAGCCCATCTCCCTGATGACAATGATCAATTCAGGCTTATGCACATAATCCAAACTAAAAAATTAGATTAGCTTTTTTGAAAAGAAAGCCCTCCTCTCTCTCCTAAGGGTGCTAAGTGAGTCAATTCTAAGTCTTCCTCTGGATGATGGTGTAATAGGAAGGCACGAAGACTAGAATTGGTGCATCATTTGGCTTTCATGAGGGGTAGAGCCTGGTGGTTCTTGGCGGAATCACCACATAGAACCAATGACAAGGCTTATACCGCAGAATGCAGAGTAGAGACACTGGGATTTTGTGACCAAGTTTGAGTTGAGTTTGCCCTATATTTTCAAATATATTAGCTAATTTATATGAGAACTAATCTTCTATTGGTACTTAATAAGTGTGTCATGGGGCAATAATAAGTAAACTTTTACCTCTGATAAGTTGCAGTTGCTCATCTATTAATGTAAACATATCATATTTGTAATTATTAGATCATTTGAGATTCCAAATATGACAAGGGAATTATTAGAGAAACGATTTTAATACTACAATCAAGGTAAACAATAGGAGTGCTTTTATAGGAAATTTAATAAAATTAAGTTATATTCAGTTTACTTGATGATGTGAGGGTCAGCATGTGTCTTTGAGTATATAACCCAAAACCAAGATCCTTGAATGCTGCTGTAATCTGCTTTAGAAAATTTCCAATGCCTAAGTATTTCATTTTACAATTTTCCCAACTGATAAGATATGGGAAACGGAACAAGAAGAACAACATAAGAAATGTCATGACTTTCTGTAAAATCTCTTTCTTTCTTCAAAGAGCAAAGTGAAGAACTAATTATAAGAGTGTTATGACAGGTAACTCAGGGAAGGTCAACAGTAATTGATCTTTATACACTTAAGCTGTGTATCCCGTCTCATTGGCTTTTTTAAGGTTTACATAAAGTGTGCATGAGGTCTACTGCAAGTTGGAAGAGAACCGTGACTCATTTCTGTGATACCAGAGGCTTTTGTGTATTTAGACTATTGTGTGTCCGTGTTGGGGCAACTCTACTGGACAATGTGTTTGGGTCATAGACAACAGTAGAATATATGACAATGTCAGGAGGAGAAGTGAGGAATAGAGTTTTAAGAAACAAATCATTGACTATGTATCACATGCCAGGCATCGAAGGTACAAAATCAATACCAAGCACATACAAATAAAAATTTACCCAGGCCTATCACCCCAAAACAGTGACTCTTACTCCATCAGACCTAACCTTCTCTTTTCATAATACATGTTTTGTAAATCTACCCTTTAATCTCATTGAATGAAAATCATAGATAATATAACTTAACTATGCATGTAATTTAAAAATCAATATGAGTCTAGCTGTAATATCCAAGAAAAATTATGTAAAATTATATACATACATATTTAAATATGTAAAGACTTAGACTCACCTACACTAGATGATATAGTGAGTTAGTCAGATGTGTATACCTGTAAATAAAATCTGAATGCAGAAGGTACAAGTAGATATTGGTGTGGCTTATTGATAACTCAAATATCAGAACAGTATTGTCATTGGTAATGCAATTTTCAAAACAGTGAATAACTCTTCAATCATCTCAAACCAAAACAAGTCTAATTTTCCTTGGATGTGTATTCTTGGAAATTGTAGGATATTAAATTTCAGTATACTAACATTGCAAAAATATTTTACATTTATATATACAATGGAGTTAGGTTCTACATATAGATATTTATGAAATGATTTTTAATCTGCTTCCTTATTTGTGATTTCTTATAGATGTTGGGCAAATTTTCATTGTGTGGACACACTGTATCTACCAATGCCAGTAGAACCACTTAATCATTGTTGTAAACCAATTTTAATATTACCCATAGATAGCTGTACTGTCTTCTTTGATAATAAGTGTTTTAGATGTTCATAGTTACCCAAACCATAAATCACAATGTAGTATAAAACTCTATATAACTGTGTCATGCACAAGGCCAAGTGGGAATTCAGAATAGAGATTTTGCTTGGATACTTTACAAACATATAATTTATATACACATAATGTACCTTTTAAATTATTTCCAAGTAGAAATACATATGTGTTTTCCCTAAAAGAAGATTGTTTTCCTTCTCTGAATTAGAAGAATCAAATGAGAAGTGCAAGGTATTTGGGGTCATACTTGGCATTTCAAAGGAAAATTTTATTTAAAAGTAGAGTACCTTTTGTCCTTTCACATGTTCTAATATTTGGGGTACAGCCCGGTATATGCTTGGATTCAAACATGCTATTCCAGGAATGGCTTTTATTTTGGAATTGGGTTGTGCAGATAGCCGTTACTGCATGCGTGGTATGCCAGTCTGATCAATAGCCTGATGAGGCATGTGTGGCCTGCACTGCCCAGCCCTACCATTTTCAACCTAATTAGCAGCTGCTCAAAGATGGGAAACAGGTGCAGATCCAGGGCCAGACCAGGGAAGTCTGCGTGTAATTAACAAGGAAAAAAGGGTCAGATATTGGGAAGAATATCAAATCAGCCCACTGGGGTTAGCATGCTGGCCTCAAAGGCATAGTCACCTGAGATCTTAAGCATGCTAATGTAAATTATGCAAGCTTTCAAACAACGTGGCTGCATAATCAGTTGGCAGAGTCGAAAATGATTTTTTTTTTTTTTTTTTTTTGGTAACAGAGTAGGGAAAAAGGGCATCTACAAAACTCATTTTTTTCTCCTCATTTTATGGATTTTGGTAAGGGGAATATATAGAAGAAATAGTGACAATTTCTGTAAGGCAATCATGAGTTACTTAGAAGAAGTTGTTAACCGATTAGAAATAGGTGAAGTTTGGAGGAAAATCTAATAAGGTTCTTTAGAGAATTATGCACTTAAAGATACTTGGAAGTAGACTCATTATGCACATGTGGTTATGCATAACATATTGGCTTTGGTCATTGGCAACTTTGTGAATTGCTCTATGCAGTGTAGTCTGTTTGAGACCAACAGGGATTCTCTAAGGGCCAGGCTAAGCTTGGAGAAGGTGAAAAACCAAATTCCTGAGTAAACAATGAGGGACAATGCTGTGTGCCAGACTCAGATTCTGGCTTTCATAGTCCAGTTTTCAGTACCAAGGCATTCTTTCCATTCCAAATAATAGAGCTTAAAATCTACCCTAGATTCTGAGAATACACCCAGTCCTAAACCTCAGATGCTTACAACAGCCAAGGTATATTTCTCATTCACAGTGCATGCCCTATGGGTTGGCTTCATATTGACTCTATTACAGGCCTTAAGCTGAAGGAATAGTCCCTCTCAGGGACATTGCCCATCTTGTGACAGAGGAGACAACATGGCAGAATTTGACAATGGTCTTCATCTCCTCCACTCATATGCCACTTGATGTGCCTTGACAGTCGTGAGGTAGAATGTATAATCCTCCTTTGAGGAGGGGCAGTGAATACTTTGAAACAAAAATAAAATCACCTACAGTGACTTAGACTAAATCTCTCTATATTTTTAGAGAGCCAGTCCTTACTGTGATGTGAATATAGACACTACTTTGTCTAGAAGAATGTGATTTATTATCAAAATTAAATAAAATATTAGCTCCATTTATTTAAAATATGTGCTATGTAATATTTTAAACTTTCATTTTTTACCCTCATAGCAACCCTGAAAGCTTGGGGTTATCATCCTCACTTCATGGGAATCATGGCTCGGAGACTTTGATTTGTGCAAGGCTCCACAGCTAAATGAGTGGCAGTACTGGGGTTCCAGCCCAGACTGTAGTGGAGTGCACTCTTCTAATACACTCACTACCTTGAAGATATGACAGGTCTTCCAGGTACCGTATCCCATGAGCTCTTAAAATCTATTGCATCTGCCACATTTTGATTCTGGGATGATTGGGGGGGTTTGCTGCCTGGAGAGTGTAGGCCAGTAACTCTGGGGCTGGATTCCGTGTGCTTGAGTAGAGTGCACAGGACACACAATTACAGGATTGAGTCAAGATGACTAAAGTCTTCCTAGGGTCTCTTTACTGCCACACCTTTATGTGAAAGTTTCTCAATATGGCCACTATTGACATTTTGCACTGGATAGTTCTTTGCTGTGGACATGTGCAAGGGGATTGTTTCTAGGATGTTTAGGGGACAACTTTGTCCTCTACTTATTAAATGTCAATAGCAACCTTCTTCCCAACTGTGAAAAGCAAAAATGTCTCAACACATTACCAAATGTCCTTAGGGTATGTCTTTGTGTACAAAAAACACTCCCAGTTAGTAACTACTGCTTTACATTCCAATGATAAAATTGGTACAAAATTAAAAATATTACTGCACATATAAAATATAATTTAATCATCTTGGTTGTGTGTTGCACGCTAATCATCCATTCTTAAAATACCATTAATTGATCACTTCTTATATACTGAGCACTTCCCTGGCTTGTCTGGGGAGAGAGTGATATGAAGATGAGTGAGACCAGGCAGGTATTAACTGAATGCAATTTGTAATTCTGCAGCAATAATGGAGCTAAAAAATAGAGAACCATTAGAAATTTTATGTACTTTGTGTGGACAAGAAAAGATTGAGGGGTGGGAGCAGTTAATGTAACCAAATACAGCAAAGAATTTTGAGCAGGATTTGATACTGGAAAAAGAAATGAATGCAGTTAACTATCCCTGTCTCTGCCCTGGATCAACTCTGACCGCCTTTATCCAGAGACACGTCAAAGCCTAAAATGGCTTTAAATAAACCTGGTCTTAAGGATTCAGAATCAATGATGCTAAAACTCTAGAAAAAAACCTTAGCTCCTTCTAAATCTTGGGGCTGAGTTCTGTCAGAAAAGATGATAATGTGAATCCAAAAGCCTCTTTTTAATCTTAGAAAGATGGAGAGGATGATAAGAGGGAAGAGAGTGAGAACAGGGAAGAATGCTGGAAGGAGAAATGAGAGAGGGACTTTGGGGCCACAGTCAATGTTACTTAACGGCAAGATTAGCAAATTTGGAGTCACAAATATTGGGTTCAAACCACGAGAACTTAGGCCAATTGTGCATCAGATCTTGCATCATCTCTAGGATGGGAGGAATAATCATTGCCTTCAACATGGGTTATGATAAGAATTAAATAATATGCTGTCTTTACTCTTAAGAAATTTTAAAAGTTTTAAATGAACATGCACATTTAATGTATTTTTTTTAGTTTCCTCCAAATTCTGCCATATATTTTTAACATGGAAGGCCAGAGGGAAACTAGACTTTCTGCTTCAAAGATTCCAATTTACCTAAATTTTATGTATGTAGTTGATGGTTAGGTTAGGGAGATTAAGTGGGTTCCTGTTAGTCATAATTGGCTAAAGAACCAAAGGAATGAGCAATTGAGGAGATATATTTTGAAGCAATCAATTGACTGGGTTTTTTAAAAAAGTAGAAAAAAAGAAATGCCATTATGCAAAATTGGAGCCATTTAGCTTTAGGGGAAGACTGTTAGATTCCTGGTTGTGACCAAAACCAAAACAAAACAAAAAAACACCCAAAAAACAAAACAAAACAGATAGTGGAGGAGGTTTCTGTTTGAGTGCCCTCCAATTCTGTTAATAGGCTTTGTGTGGTTGATATTAGAACTTTCACTCCACACCTTTTTCTTGTTAAATTCCGTTGGAAATTTTATATCTGTTGACATAAATGACTTAGCAGGACTTGGATCACTTACCTAATTTTTCATCATTAGTTTATAATGCTAATTATGTTTTAAGTAAGAGTGATCTGTGATTTTGTTTGAGTAGAGACCAAGGCCCATGAAATGTTAAGTACTATACTTGTTTACATTACTTGCATTAGGAATAGCTTAGTGGATACGGGTTGATTGATCCTGTAGTACTTCAAGTCCCGTATATGGTTAAGACTGCTCTTCAAGTCTAAATTTCCTGTAGTGCTGACTTTTTTGTTTAAGTACAAAGCAAAAAAAAAAAGCATTATTTTTTAACTACAAGATAATCTAATGCAATAATTGGGTGATCAAGAAAATAATTCATTTCATCTCTATTTAACAGATGAAAAAACTCAAGTTTAGGCAGTACTGTGTTTTATTTATGGTCATATAATAAGTAAATTTAAGCAGGGACTCTTGTTTGTAGGTAATCTTGAATTACTCAACTGCAACCACTTTCTTACCCTTATGTCCTACAAACAGTAAGCTAAAGCATATCCCTCATAGGACTGACATGGTCCCACAGGTGCCCTACATCACACTGCATATTTTTAATACGGGGGAAAATGGCTGTATCTTATAAATTAAAAGTAAATAGAGTAGCATCATTAAACATTTCAGTCAAGTTCAACAGCTGCCCTCAATCCTTCTTTTAAAATTCAGAGACTCAAAATAGACAGGCTAAGATTTATAAAAATAGATTTGTCTGTCACTTCTAATTTTACATTTTGCAAACAAGTTGTGCTTCAATGAAAATTTGCAGCTAGATTGAGCATCTGGCAATAGGAAGATTGTCATGATTTCCATGGTTTGTAGTCAGACTACAAA
This sequence comes from Eulemur rufifrons, assembly GCF_041146395.1. NCBI lineage: Eukaryota > Metazoa > Chordata > Mammalia > Primates > Lemuridae > Eulemur > Eulemur rufifrons. The sequence goes on along the minus strand of NC_090997.1, from coordinate 18,520,947 downwards.
GGATAATTGGTAAAGATAATCTTTTGTTTGAATAGCCTAAATGATTTTACCTCACTAACCCTGATGACAGATGGTGGGTATAGTTATTATCAATTCATTTTTATGAGAGGAAGGAGATTGAAGAACCAAAACGTTGAATCACTCATTGCTGAAGTAATGTGTCATTGTGGAATGAGCTCCAGCCTAGGGTTGCAAGCCTGGCTTTGCCACTAACTGGCTTTGTGATCCTGGACACATTTCTGAATATTTGGAGCTTCATTTACTCAGCTGGGATGGAACAGAGTAGATTAGATACTCCCTACCCAAAGTGTCGTCTATAGACCAGCAGTGTTGGCATCACCTAAAAGGTTGTTAGAACTGTAAATTCTCAGCCTAGAGTGACAGAATCAGAACGTGCATTTGAAAAAGATCCCAGGTAATTTCTATGAACATTGCAATTCAAGAAGTCCTGCATTTGAGGATCTTAATGATTTCTCCCAGTTGTAACGCTCCATCAGTTGTAACGCTCCATCAGCACAGCGACTGTCCTACAAAACCTAGTAGAGTGTCTGGTGTGGAATGCACTGTGGAAGGAACAAGCAAATGAAAAGAAAGTTATTCTCATCCAGTCTAACTTCAAAGAAAAGTTGTCCTGACCAATAAGATCTTAAAATCTCAGAAAACCTTTTTAAGTCATACCAGGGTTCAGTTGCTCCCTTCACATGGAAGCATGACAGTCATTCTTACCTCCATTTCCTCCTTTTAAACAAAATTATTATTTTATTTTCGCATTAGAAAATCATTGTTCCTAACCTGTTTCTGCAGTTGCTGATTCTATATGGTACGAACACCAAGCCAATCTGTCCTTTTCCTTGAAGCGGCTTCCCTTCCCCTTTTTCAGACCACCCGTTCAGGCATCACATTACTGCCAGGCCATTTGCACCATCTGCTCATTAAGTGTCAGTTGATGGGAGGACAGAGGACACCTGGTGACCGTGAAGTCAGGCCAATACATCAAGGGAAATCAGCAAAGTGGTAGAAACGCACAAAATAAAACCGACCTTGGGAATCCAGAGGGTTGAGTTTCAGAGAAAGTCAGGACAACTGAAGCAGGTTGAGCTTCTGAGGCCCAGAGCAGTCTTTTAATTTTCTGACCTTGTGCTCTGTGAGCACTGCCTTGCAAAGGGAGAGAGATTCCTTAGGAAGCAGGAGTACATGCATTTTCTCTGCTGACCAGCTTCTTCCTGCAAAGCTAATGGTACACAGTGAGCCTGCTATGCGTACCTGTTGGAGTGAAGATTGTTAAATTTTTGAAAGGATACCTGTGTGTTCAAGTTGCTAGCTAGGTCATTGCTTCAAATTCCACAAAGCATTTGTAGTCAACTGTTTGTCATTTCTGAAAGCAAATTCAGACCGAAAGATCCAGCTGTAACCTGCAGAAATATGGCCAGAGGGCTACTTTCTGGAAGATTGGGTCTCAGAGAACCACATGAAGAGCCCCAGGCCAGAGTTAGGACACACAATTGTGGCCACACTCCAAGGAGCCTCAGTGGTCAGTCAGATGTCTTCTCAGCTCTGAGTTCTTAAAACCAGCTGTCACATGATTAGGTTATGGTTTCAGTTCCTAACAGAAAGCATAGACCGTACGCTGCTCTCAGCTTACAATATTCAACTTGATTAAAAGCATTAGCAGTGGTGGGCAAGATAATATCTCGATCTCTGAACCTTAACAGAATCACTTCAGACTTCATTAGTAAATAGTTAATTAGAGTCATTTTGGCATAAAATGTGTAGTGATTAAGAGATAGTCTCTGGGCCAGAATCCTGATTTTATAACTTACTTGCGTGACTATGTGCCAATTACTTACTATTTTTCTGCCTCAGTTTCCTTATCCATAAAATGGGATAATGATAGTAAACTACCTCATAGGGTTGTTGTAAAGACTGAATGCATTAATACAAGTACAGTATAAAGAAATAGAGTCGAGCATATAGTTAACTGCTACACAAGCGTTTGCTATTATTATAGGAGAGTTAAGATCCTTTTGAAACTTGTTTTCTTTCATTTTCACCCATGGGGGGTTAGCAAAGCTAATTAAAGAAACTATTATGATCAGCATTCTGTATGGATCCCAGGACCGAGGGAAAGGTGATAAACCTCTTCCATCTTGCCATTTCCTGCCAAGTCTTCTTTCCCATTATCTTATTATTTGACTCCTAGCTTCTGTCAGAGAAAATGAGAAAAAAAAGAAATCTATCTAATGATTCTTTCCCGTAGTGTCTTCCTTGTCAGCATCTGCTCCATTGCTAGTAGATATTGATGTACTGAACTTTCCCTCAAGCTTGTTCAAACAGGGAATTAACTTTAATTCTCAGCGATGAGAGGGGGCTCAGTTTGAGCCAAAGTATCTTGCTGCTCTTAAAACTAAGTCCTGGCCCTCTCAACGGGTTAAGTCAAGGGTCTCAAACTCACACGCCTGTAGGGGCCAGACAGGTAACCTGAATGAGTGACGCAAGCTGGAACAGGAAATGCTGTCCAGCCTCTTTTTTGTTCCTCACTTTAGATAAAGATATAGCTACGGATATATATTGTTCTATTCACAGACAAAGAATTGTGAAAGTGTAGTGACTGACAGCTATTCACCCCAGATCTGAGACGGGGAGAGAAATAACCAATGGTGAGTCTTGTGGAGAAATGGCACCCACATGTGACCTAAAGGGGGTAGCTGTTCCCCATCTGTAGCAAATTCCTGCCATGCGAACCCCATATTGTGAGATTTTCTGATTTTTTAAAGAAGAGAAGCCCAAAATATGGATTTAAAAAAATGCAAAACCTCTATATTTTTAAATATCAGCTGAAAATCTTTTGAGGTCAGAACACAGAGTGGGGCAAATGAAATATGTTTACCCATTGACTTTGACCCGTAACCTCCAATTTTGGGTTAAATTGTGTGCACTTAGATACATCTCCATCCCAGTTAGTGAGTTATTAAGAAAGCATTTGTCCAGGAAGGGAGGCTTGGTATCCAGGAAGAGACGAGCTATTAATATCGGGATCTTGTTCAGGAGGTGGGAGTCTCCATATGAGGCCTTTTACATTTCTTCCTTTAACTTTTTATTTTGAAATAATTTCAGACCTACAGAAAAGTTGCAAAAGTATTACAAAAATTTCCCACATTCCATTCAACCAGACTTTACAAATATGGTTAATATTTTACCATATTTGCTTTCTCATTATCTTTGTCTTGCTCTCTCTTTCTTTATAGATATATATATCTATAGATATATATGTAGATATATATCTATATATTTTTTTCTTGAAACATTTGAAGAATCAGTGTCCTATTATAGTTTAGTGTATTTTCTAAAAACAAAAATACTCTGTTACATAGCACAGAGCAAATCAGGAAATTAATAGCAACACAATATTATTATCTGAACTATTAAGTTTATTCAAATTTCACACCCCAATTTCTTTAAAGCAAAAGAACAAATTTCTGGTCCAGAAACCATCATACACTGCATTTCATGGTTAGGCCTCATCAGTGTCCTTTTTAAGTTTTTTAATTTTTTGCCAAGAGGAAACAGTTTGTCTTTCATAACAAAAGGCAAATCTATTTTGTCTTTCATAACATTAATATTTCAGAATACAGGCCATTTCTCAATATTTTGGAAGAGAACAGATTATCCTTCAATTTGGGCTTGTTTAATATCTGCCAATGGTTAGATTCAGGCTGTGCACACCAAGCATGAATCTTGGCAGGAATAGCAAGAAGTGATGTTGTGTCCTTCTCAGTACAAGAAAGACTCAATGAGAATATTTGAGAAAGGCTGCTAGGTTGCTTTGGGAAGAGAGGCATTTACTGCACAAGTGCTTTCAATCCAAGCCAGCATTTTGCTATTTTTCTTCTCTTAGCTTTGTTATTAAAAGATCCTGTCCAAGTTCTTCTAGTCTGAATAAAGCTTTCTCCCTTAGCTCCTTTTCTCCCACCCCTTCTTTTACTGGTGAAATCCACTACTCTTTGGATCTATTTGGTCTCACTATTGAATTTGATAATAGAAACCTCTTCCACTACTTGGGTTTCCAGAAGCTTTAGATATGAAGTAAATAGCAGACCAAGGATTAAATAGAATGTGGACATGCCTAATCACACCATAAGAGAAATAGAATACAGCAAAGATTTTAAAATATTAGCATGGGATAGTCCTGGGTTGAAATCCTAGCTTTGTCACCTAGGACCATCATTCTGTGGAAATGTTTTACAAACCCCAGAAATTTGAGCAGCATTGAAGAGCAGTAGCAAAGCACAGGCTATTAAATGGACAGGCCCTAGTTGGAGCCTCAGATTTACTATTCCATATTTGTGAAATCTTGGACGATTTGCTCTCTGGAGCTCTGTTTCCTCAGTTGTAAAATGGAGGCTTACCTTGCCAGACTCTGAGGATTAACAAGGTAAAAGAAAAACATTTAGCTCAGTGTACCTGGTAGATAGTGTATGTCCAAAAAATGTGGATTTTCTTCAATATTCCTTTTTCTCTAGTGACTTTCTAGGGTTGATTCACTCCTTACAAAGTCCATTGGGAAGAATTTCATTATGTAGTAATACTGAAAAAGATTTTTCAAAAAGCAGCACAGGGAGTTTTACATAACTTTAACAGTCTGATGTGCTGGGCATAAGCATGCTATCCTTACTGTCCTAAAATTATGAAAACATATATCAATGATTGGGAAGTTTACACTTGAATATACTTCATTAAAACAAAATATTTGCAGAATCAATTCAGTAGTCACAAGCCTCTGGATCTTGGTTCTATGCAGAAATTCACTCTCTGTAATTTAAGTTTGTTGCAATTTGAACTCAAAAATTACTATAACAGGGTAGGTGAATTAAGTCTTTCGTGTACTGAAAGGAGATTATCAGGGATTGAAGGAACATGGTCCTGTGTAGAGGAAATTGTTGCTCCTTCATTGTTTTGACTTCCTGGCAGGGTGCTGGTGTGTGTGTAAGCCCTGGCTCCAAGCCCAGGGGCATAAGCATCCACTTTGTTCACTTCAGACTTTGCGGGTATATGACCTCATAGTCCAGGTAAAGTTGAAATGACCTTGCATCCTTAGTTACTAACCTCTAAAGGAAGTTACCTTATGTGTACAGATATTCATGGTTTTTTTCTCCTATTCATAAAAGAATAGTTTATCAGAAATGGAGTGGGAAGAGGAAAGTTGCAGTTTGGATTATTGGGTACTTCCTCATTGACCATTTTTTTTGTACTCATTATTGCTCATGAAAAGGATGACCAAATGACTTACCATCCAAACCTAAGCACTTCTGAGAGAGAAAGGGGTGCTATCAGGAATTACATTGAAACAAAATGAGCACATTGGCCGAGGCAAACCAGACATATGGTCATGCTATCTCTGAGGACTTACGTCAGGCATTGCAATTACTATTATGGTTAGACCTGAACAAAATGGTTAAGTTGATAAAACTGTCCATGGACAGCAATTCCCCTAACTGCTGCCACTGACCTCCTTTCAGTGCCCTTCTCTTCCAGGCTGTCCACAACTTTTCATCGCATGCAACTTACCAGAATGCAGACTTTAACTGACTTTTCCATAAGAACATATGTGGCCTGTACCCTATTGATGACTCTCAGACAACTGAAGACTGTCTCTCCTCACAGAAGGAGTAAGTCGTCTATGTAACTGCGGCTTAGTCATGTAGCACTGGCTTCCCATTTTAAAGATGGATAAAACTGAGATTGGGAGAAGCAAAGTGAGATGCTCAATGTCACAGAAAAAAAAATAGACATAAACATAAGCTAGAATCTGAGATTCTTGAATCTTGGTCTAGTGCACTTTCTCCCATACAACTTTTCAGAGCTGTATAAATAGCTCTGAGTCCAATGGATGAAGTAATCACAGGCACTTCTGAATTAATAATAAAGATAATATGATAATTAAAATAGTTAAATCATACAGTGCTTACTATGTACAAGGCATTTTTCTCACATGCATTAATGCATCTAACATTTAAATCAATATTTAAAATTGAATCAACATTTAATATGTTTTCCTATTGATAAATGCAAAATTTAGATTTTTTTAATTAATGGGAAATAGAATTGTTTGCAGCACATTAGCCCTGTTTGATTTTATTTGCTTAGAAAGTTCTGGGTAAAATATTTTCCTCATATAACCTAGTGCTTTTAGCTCTTTCGTTGTACTTTAGGGAAGTATTTTTCAGGGTGCATCTTACTGCTTTTGGTTTAAGGCTGAATGTGTTTTTTTCTTGCAGTGTTTATATTTGTGCTAAAGTGGTGTGGATTCATATGATTAGGTAAAGTTTGTTGCTGGAGGCAATATTATGCAATTGCTTAAAATCTTACTCAGTTCAGATGGTTAACAGTCTTCAGTGGCATTTAACTCCTGTTTTGTGTTCATTTGTATTCAAGTACTCGAAGACAGGAGTTTAGCTAGCTTCCTGGGGTGACTTTCTGCCTGATATTATTGTTTAAACCACATTTCAATTAAAGGGGGAAAAAAGAGAAAAAGGAAAAGGAGAAAAATGTATAGGAGACAATGTCATTTGTTACACATTAAATGTTTAGAAACTCTTTTTTCCTAACATGAACCTGAGATACGTTCAGCCTGAAAGGCAGGGCTTTTTATGTGAATTCGATGTGGACTCTCCCTGTGAGTGTTTGACATTGACTATGCTTGGCTGTAGTGTCCCGTTCAGGTCTTGATGTTTTCTTACAGTCCCAGCACCATGCTGTGTGCTTGGCACTTAGTTACTGCTCCAAATACAATGGAACAAATGGATCAAGACTTAAGGAGAGAACTGAAATATGGGAGAGTTTTAGGAAGGGGTTGTTCTGACAGAGGAGATATATGTCATGTTGGGAGATGCCAAGGTGGACTCTGCTAAACATTAAAAAAAAAAAAGGATATATAATTATTTATAGTGGGGAAGGGACAGAGGAGAGTAAAGGATCAAATAGAAATGTCCACTGTGAAAGTGAAAATTTAGTGTTGTTATTTGCACCCCTCTGTTCAATTTTGTGAATGTCAGGCATTATTAATCAGCCATGGAATTTTTTTCCACATGAATTGGGATACAGAATTAGAACACTTTTTCTCATGTCCCCTAGAATCCTTCTGAACAAATCATGTCATGTGGCCACTGCCAACTAAATGCAGTTAGTATATGATTTGATATTCGTTTGTCATTATAGTACAAGACCAAAAATATTATGAAATTAAAGACATGGCACCTTTGAGGTAAGATAGTGAAAGACAGGGATATGTATTGAAGCAGGCCTGTGAGATGCAGTCAGATACTAGAGGAAGAGGAGATCCCAGTAGGGGAAAAGTGGATCTTACAAACTCAGTTGGGTTGGCATGGATGGATGAATGAATGAATAGATAATGAGAGGTACATCTGAATTAGTCAGAATGTCTGTATTCCCCTCATGGCATTTCCTTCATTTTTAAACAACCTTGGGCAAGGCCCATATGTCAGATATTTACTAGCAAAGCAAAGATTGGAAGTGTGGCAATATCCTGATAATTCAGGCAAAACCTCCACTTCTGTTTAGGGTACAGAAAATACCACTGGGAAAGAGAATTATAAATAACAATGTGTTTTTCTTTTATAACAGCATGTTATTATCATCTTTATGAATTTAGATAACATTTTTTACTTAGGAAAGTAAATGGAATTCCATTAATGTCTATAAACTATTACTGAAAGTACGATGCAATATGGATTAGCATTAAAATCCAATACACGTTAGGAGACTTGAGCTCTTGTTTCTAAGTTATTGGAATAAGATCCATGTCAGTCATAGTTTGACTAAAGCTTTCTGACAAAAAGTGAGGAATTTCCTCAATTTTATATTGAAGAACAGAATATGCATCCAACAGAGAATGCCTTCTTTTTTTACTATTTTCTTCTTTTTTTTCTTTTAAAAAATTTAGGGGATATAGGTGTTTTTTGTTATGTGGATGAGTTGTATCATGCTGAAGTCAGGGCTTTCAGTGTACCCATCACCAAAATAGTGTACATTGTGCTTGATATGTAGACTTTTGTTCCTCCCCCTCCCCCTTCTTAGTTTTCAGTGTCCATCACTGCTCTTTATGACCATATATATATTCTTCATTTAGCTCCCATTTATAAGTGAGAACATGTGGTATCAGTTTTTCCATTCCTGAAATACTTCACTTAGGATAATAGTCTGCAGTTCCATCATTTTTTATTTTTCTAAAGTTATTTAGAGTTATATTTACATAGATTTTACCAGATAATCTTGGTGAACCTCATTTTGTGGGGCTCACAATTTTACTTCTCTGGTCCTTACTTGAGCTTATCTGTACATCTTCACTTCCTTTCAAACTATTTTCTAAAATTAAAAAGAAATATTACATATATTTTCTTTTTTGCCTCTTTTTTATTTCAAAATATTAACAGAGTATTAATGTTTTTGTTACATGGATATACTATGTAATGCTGAAGGCAGGGATTTCAGTGTGCTGGCCACCAGGAAAGTGTCCATTGTACCCATTAGGTAAGTTTTTATCCCTCACTCCTTCTTGGTTTCCGATGTCCTTTACATCTTCCTGTGCCCACGTGTACCCATCTTTTAGCCTCCACTTATTAGTGAGAACATGTGGAATTTGTTTTTCTATTTCTGAGATACTTCACTTAGGATAATGGTTTTCAGTTCCATCCTAGTGGCTACAAAGGACATTATTTCATTCCTTTTTATTGCTGAGTAGTACTCCATGGTATTTATATATAACATTTTCTTTATCCACTTGTGAATTGATGGGCATTTATGTTGATTCCATATTGTTGCAATTGTGAATTGTGCTTCAGTAAACATTCTAGTGTAGGTGTCTTTTGATAAAATCATTTCTTTTCCTTTGGGTATATTACATATGTTTTAGTTGTCAAAAATTAAAAATATGTAGGCCGGGCGCGGTGGCTCACGCCTGTAATCCTAGCACTCTGGGAGGCCGAGGCGGGTGGATCGCTCAAGGTCAGGAGTTCGAGACCAGCCTGAGCAAGAGCGAGACCCTGTCTCTACTAAAAATAGAAAGAAATTATCTGGCCAACTAAAATATATATAGAAAAAATTAGCCGGGCATGGTGGCGCATGCCTGTAGTCCCAGCTACTCGGGAGGCTGAGGCAGTAGGATCGCTTAAGCCCAGGAGTTTGAGGTTGCTGTGAGCTAGGCTGACGCCACGGCACTCACTCTAGCCAGGGCAACAAAGCGACACTCTTGTCTCAAAAAAAAAAAAAAAAAATTAAAAATATGTAAAATTCTTCTACCCAAAGTAACCTGTTAATGTTTTAATAATATATACCCTTCCAAGAAACATAGAAGAGAATATTGATATGCATTCATTTATAAAATGACTATATTTTTTCACTCAATGTTTCAATATCTGTTCTATATCAATAAAATTGTTTTTACAAAAATGTATTAATATATCATTTTTCATAGCTGCATAGTGTTCTATTACATGAGTTTAACACCACTTAATCAATTCTTATGTTTGGGTGTAACATTTGTTTCCAAATTTTGCAATAATATTAAAAAAGGTAATATCCTTGAAGCTAAATCTTTGTACTTATCCTTAATAATTTATTTGGAATTAACCTTAGAAATACTATTGCAGGGACAAATGATGCGCATAATGTTAAAACTTCAGCTGTAGCTTACTGAATTGCCTTCCGGAAAGGTTGTAGGTGCTTTCATTCCACGCAGCGTAGAAGTCCAAGAAGCCTTGCCCTCACTTGGTATTATTCTTTTTCTTCTTCTTTTAATTTTCATCTTTATCAACTTGACAACTGTGCTATTGTATCTGATTTCAATTTGATATTTTAAATTTTACTAATGAGTGTGAACATATATTTATTGGCCAGTTGTATTTCTTGATTTGTGCATTACGTATTCAGATTTTTATCATTTCTTCTATTAGTATTGTCTATTTCTCATGGATTCAAAAATAATTCTATTTACTAAACATACAAGCCCACTGGACTGTATGAATTTCAAAATTTTAGTAGATTTTTAAGTCCACTATTTCGGGATTTTGAATGAGAATGAGAAATCTTACTAATTATTAATTACTAATAACACTAATTACTGCTTTCTTAAGTTGTTCTCGATTCAATGACCATTAGCAAAAACATAATGTTGAACATGGCAAAAATTACTCTGAACCACCCTCTTGATAGTGTTTCTTTCTTGGTAATGAGGTAAACTGTGTCCTTCAACAGAGACTAAAACTTAGTCCATCCAAAAATAAAATTGGAAATTGAATCCATTATCTACACCCTTCATCAAACAACAAGATCATTCATTACCTAAATATTTTAGACTAAAGTATATTTGTCTCCTGACCCTTTTTTTTTTTCTTTTTCTTTTTGATCTGCTGGATAATTTTTTCAATTCTGCATTGCCTAATAATACTAGCATGGACACAGCCAGAGTATTGATGATCTGAGGACCTCATCTTCAGATGAAACACATATCAGAGATCAAAGTGAGTTTGTCTTATGGTGCTCACATACAGCGTCAAGCGCAGGATCTTGGTAGGTCTTCGTGAAGGATGGTCTGGAGAGGAGGTGGGAGTGGCAGTTTCTTCGCCAGCTCTGAAGTCTGAGTCTGACCCCCATGCTTAAGAATCATCACACTACATCGTGATTCTGCACCAAGCTCAAATCTCGGAGCTTTATCTTTGATTCAGTTGGTACAGTGGGAAGGATATTCATATCTTTATAGACATGTCGCCTTCCCACCCCTCATTTTTTTTTCCTCCTGGCGTTTGGTGTTAGGGTGAAGGGCGAAGGCCACATTTGAACATAAGTCAGGTTTTTTTATTTTATGTGGGGGAAAGCCGGGGGCGTTTGCAGAACTTAAAACAGAAATCAAACCTTTAAAGGTCGACTGTATGTGTCCTGCCACTCATATTCTCTTCTGGCTTCTAACTTTCCTTAGGCTTAAAATATATCTGGAGCCGCTAGTTCCTCTGTTCTTTGGAGAGTTCATTTCTTATTCTTTCAAAAATACTGTTTTTTGTTTTTTTTTTTTTAAAGAAGGGCAACAAACAAAATAAAGTTTTTGTTGATCATGGTTTCAGAGGCTTGTTGCTTACAACTCTGTGGAGCAAAACAGGGCCTGCTGTTATTTCAGTGAGTGTCACTCTGCACCCTAACTCCGCAGGGTTCTCAGTGGTGGAAGTTCCTGAGCTCAGTTGTTTGTCAACTCTGAATTTAGGAGGAATTGGGGCAGGAGAGGTGGAGGTTACCTCATTTTGAAATGAAACTAGATGAGAAAATGTATCCGGAAACAAATGGTAATTTAATATTTTCCAATATCTTCTTTTATAAACCCAGCTACATAGTTTGGCATAAAATTTTCATCTAATCTGGTACTCTTACTGGTTGTATCGGTATAACTGTTATAGCCTGGAAGTTTAAAGCCCATTAAAATAATTTGTTGGGTGCCAAAAATGCTGGTTAGAGATCTCTGCCATATTCAGGAGGTATCATAAAAAAAATCAGAATAAATTAATCCTTTCCTTGCTTCTTATTATATAATATGCATTTAGACTTATTTATTCTTTATCATAATTTTTTTCACTTCAACATGTAAATAATAGAGATGTCCCAAGCTACTGTAAGGAAAAAATACTATAACAAGGTAACTATATTGTCTGCATGAAATAGATTTTATGCTTTTATTTCAGATAGCAAATTATGATTACTTGAACATTTTTGCTGTGTTCAATTCTTAAGAGAAATACATATTTCTCACCCCTGCACATTGAACAGTTTTTCCTCATTTGCCCAAAGATTTCTCTCTCTCTCTCTCTCCCTATTTATCCCTCATTCTTGGTCTTGCTTGTTGTCAAGCCTCCCCCTTTCTCACTAAGTCATTCACTGTGTCTAGGAAGAAAATGTGAGTCCAAACAGACAAGACCCTTATCGTCTTTGAGCTTACAGTCTAAAAAAATTTTCCTTTATTCTCTCTCGATGCAACTGCTAAGTGCCTCAATTGGAAATACCTACTTTTCTTTTTATATTTCTCTTAAAGACTTTGCAACTTAAGTGTTTATCATGGTTACTTCTCTACTTTATTGGGGTTTGAGTGCTGACCAATTAAATAGTACCCTTCTTGAGATAAAACAACAAGGTGAATGGGACATAAAATATCATAATTATTTTGATCAAGCTGATACTGTGGACAAGTGGGATTCCTACTACAGGATTGCAGAATTGAACAGTTACTGACATAGTAAAAAAGCACCTTGGAATAGACAAACACCATCATGGGCCAACTCTGCCATAGGCAGAGCAACATAGCGGTGTACTTACAGCAAGCTCTAAAACGTACAAGGGAGAGGAGCTGAGTCCAAGATAAAAGGATGAGAAAGGGAGTGGGCTGTATGACCAGTCTGTCCTTTCAAGCGGGCCGTGAGTGAATGAGAATGGTAAAGTTAGGCCAGATGTGGGGCTCACTTCACATCTGGAGCAGGAAGAAGTTTTCCTATCCCAACAAACTCTGTTTATTGCCCCACCAATGGTTCCGTTTTGAATTTTGAATTTAGTTTTTAATCCTTCATAGTAGCTAAAACACGCAGGCATTCACTATTTATTAAATATATTTATTCAGAAATATACTCATTTCAGGGATTTAATCCAAAACAAATAAGAAAGAAACAAACAAACATTCTTGGGCTGAGTAAATTCCATTATTTACTACCTCATAAATAATATTTTCTATCTTGTACATCTTTTTGTGATATTTATAGTGTCAAGATGAAACCTTCGATTATTAGATTCAGTCGTATTCAGACTTCTATATTTACTGAGGCAAAAATATGAACATATCTTCAAACAGTTCTCAATGTGGCCCAGTGCATGGCTCATGCCTATAGTCCCAGCTACTCAGGAGGCTGAGGCAGGAGGATCCCTTGAACCAGGGAGTTTAAGGTTGCAGTGAGCTGTGATCGCACTTCTGTGGTCTAGCTGGGCAACAGAGAAAGACATTGTCTCAAAATTAAAAAAAAAAAAAAATTCTCAATGAATATGATAGCAATAAAAATTGCAAGACCCTGTAGGCTAAATTACTTGAGGAAGGTCTGAGAGGACTTCTAAATGACTCAAAGACCTTATTGGAAATGGTGGAACTTTTTACAACATTGTGAACTGAAATCTGGGGTGTGGTAGAGAAAAGGAACCATATGAAGAAAAATTCAGAAGGTAGGGAAACTTTGGCAACTTTCTTGAGAAAGCCTGATGCTGTTTTAGCCATACATTTTAAGTATTCCTAACCTACGTCTCCATCCACCAAGCACGTGATGTCAATCTTTGCTGATAATAGAACATCTGCTGACTTGGTCAGGGAAGCAGCCCTTCATTTAATAGGGGATACAGTCTGATTTTCCTAACAGCAAAGTTTGCCTTAGGGTTTACCGTTAATTAATTGTGGCTAAATATTAACTGACATCCATTTTAGGGTGTGAGCAAAACTGTCCCCCAGGATACATCCTCTGTGGAAAACTTAACATTTCCATTATGAAAGCTAAGAGGAGGAAATACTTTTAAAAATGTGGCTGTTGAGTGCAAAGGAGGGGGCAAACCTCTCCTACAAATCAGAGAATGAGAAGAGAGAGACCAAGAGAAATGGCTCCAGGGAAAGGGATGAGCTAGAGAGCTGATTCACACCAGATTTCAAAGACATTGAATCAAAGAAGGAAGGAGAAATGGTAGGTTTGCTGAGGAGTCTTCCTGAGTTAGAGCTGTAGTCCAAGTAGTGCAGGGAATTGTGAGGGACAGGAAAATTCTTATAAGAACTTTACCCCAGAAATTTTTTTTCACAGGGACAGGATTGTCTGCAAGAGTAACTGACGGCTGATGGTCTTGGGCCATAGAGTAAAGTTATAGCAAGTCTAGTTTTCTTTTATTTCTAGAGAACTGACTTTGGTTGTGGAATCAAGTTACAAAGTAATGGAAACTGTTTGCCTCATGTTCAAGAACTAAATAATATATTTGATTTGATGCTACAATTTCTTATTCCTTGCAAGGAGTGGTTTGTGTCCTGAGGAAATTATTCAAACAGGATCTTTTCTCCTTTTGGCCATCTCTGTGAAAATTCAGATCATCTGTGTCAACATAACTTAACCGTTTGTTCTGAAAAATTCATAGCCAGGAAGATAAAACTGCAAACCCATAATTACCATCACTATTTGCTTTAGGAAATTGTACACCGATTTATCTAGGCAAAAGTTGTGCTTATCTGGGCAAATAGCTATCTATATGGGATGGTGGGTTGCTCACCAGGACTAAGAAAATATTTATCAGGGCAACAATTAGCTTATCAAGATTTGTTTTGAGATCCTTGCCTCCTTGTGTCCACAACTGCAAAAATACTCTGTCATAAACTTTGGGCAGTCCTAACTAGTCACCTCTGGAAGGACTCATCTTAAATTACTTGCTACTAGCCTGCCAAATTTTACAAAAACCCTTAAATTTCTTTCATCTTTTGGGGAGCTGATTGGACTATATTCAGGTAGTGTTCTCTTGTGCTGCAGTGAGCTTAATAAACTCAGCTTTGTTTGACGAACAAGATTTGGTGATCTTTTTAGAGAATAGAAACCTCAAGTAACTGAGATTCTAACATGTAGGTTGGAGCATCCACGTGGATACTACACACTTTCAGGATGTCGTCCAGACTTTAGATTTTAGTATAGAGGGAATTAGACATTCAAGTTGTCAATGAAATTGGACAGCAGGGTGACTAGAGTGAGAAGACGAAAGAGGAGCTGTAGCTGAATAACAAGAGCCTCAGGAAGCTGGATTTTGAGATGTTAGAAGAAAACTAATGGTCTGGGCATAGGACTAGAAACCAATAACGCATCTCCTCTCTTGACTTTGAGGTCTACGCATTATGAGAAAATGAGGTTCCCCTTGGGGTCCAAAGAGACACTCAGGTTTTTGTTAAGATATAGGAATAGATACAATATGGTAAATATTTATCTTATTCTACATTCTATGAGGGGTTCAGATGGTATAGGAGAAAGGTTGAAGAATAGTCACATACTAGGTCCTTTCTAAAAAAGTGGGGAACAGAATAGGTCTGTCAATAGCTCAGTAACTGGACCTTGGACTTGGAACTCTTCTATTTCTGCAAGTTTAATACACATTTCCAATTCTCTGACCACATGTCATTTATTTCTAGTTGTCTCACTTCTTTAGTCTCATCATACTTGATATTTTATGTGATTGATATCTCAACTTTTCTTTTTGCTTTATCATTTCTCTGCAGTCTTGATTTTTTTTTTTTTTTTGGCCTAGGATCCTTTGCTTTTAACATTCTCCCCAATTTTTCAACTTCTTTTCTCCCTTATTTTTTCATGTTAGCAAAATCCAGTCCTAGGGGGATCCTCCTGACTGTGTCTTCAGCTTCTGTCTGGGTGCCAATTTTTCTGACTACTGCTACAGAATAATCACCACACATAAATCCATAATCTTCAGTATCAGCTGGGCTCTTGACACTGCCTGAGAAGTTTTCTATAGGTTCCTGTAAGCACTGCCTCACCAATTCCCCACAGCTAAATCTTGAAATCTTCCCTCCTTTTTAAAATGTACCTAACGTCTGTCTTCCTCTCATTGTCAATATTACTGAAAAAACAACAGCAAACCAGAGGCAACCAGGTGGGAGGTTTCTCAACTATTTCCACTTCCAATAATTTATATTTACCTGTGTTTATATTTTCTTCTGTTTCTAAAATAGTGGGAAAGAAACATCTTGAGACTGATTCCCTCACCAGAGTTCTAACTCCAATCCATTCCCATCTTCTCAGGTGTTTAGCCCATCTATACCCTCCTTCCTGTACCTCTATTCTTCTCTTTTCTTTTGAATCAGTCTTTAAACATGCTCAATTGTTTTAAATTAAAAAAGAATAAACTCTTTCTTACCTATGCTATTCCCTTTCTCCCACCTACTTTCCCTCCCTTCTGTTCATCGCTATATTCTTGAGCTGTACTTGGTATCTTTAACTTCTAGTCTTCTGCTCACTTCTCATTCTCCACCTTCTAGCTATTCCCTCTGAAATGCTGCCGAAATGGGTCTGGCACAGGCCACTAAAGAGCTTTTTATGGCAAATCCATTAGACTTCGTTCACTTTTATTTCATTTGTTTTATCTGCAGTATTTATTGTAATTGAACAAGGAAAGCCTCAGAGAAGAGTGAAGATGGACACTCTAGGCAAGGAAATACCCCACAAATAAGAAAGGGAATCGTGGCATTTAAGGGTGTTCTGTATACAGTGAAAAGATTTTTTAACCAGGGCACAAGTTTCCATAAAATAATAGAAGGTAGAAAAATGAGTATGTTGTATGTAGGTATATCGGCATTAGATTGTTGGAAAAGCCCTTGAATGCCATGTTAAGGAATTCAGATTTTATTCCATAGTGACCAGGGCCCACTGAACTTATTTGAAAAGAGAATAATACATGATAAAAAAATATTCATTACCATTCCTCTGCCACACTGACAAGGCTTAAACCTGTGCTTGTGGTATGGGTGGTTAAGGAAAGTAGCATAAAAAATACTTTTGCTTTGAGCTTGAGGCTTGCTAGAAATTTCAGTGGAAATCCAGGAAGGCATTTAAAAATTCAAGACTAGCCTTGGAGAGAGGACAGTAGAGACATGCAGATTAGAGATTTATTTCTGAAGAAGTGAATGTTGAAGTTTTCATCATGATCTCTGTCGGGATAAGCAAATATCCTCTAGATAGCACCTTCTTTCCTTTCAGTTTACTTTTTTTTTTTTTTTTGGCACTCAGAGAATTCCTTGCAGTACATTTTCATAAAGTTCCATTTTATCTTACATTTAAAACTGTTGTCATTCATAGTTGATACTATTTTGTTACACTGATAGGTTCTTTTGTGACTGGTGGGTAAGGCACATTTTCCTTTTGACAGTTGGCTTGCAATTTTTTTCTGTATATGCTGAATTGCTTTCTTGCTCTTGCAAATATATTCAACATCACAGTTCTTCCACATGACAGACAGAGAAGGCTTTGGCAGATTCCAACCTCAGGAAGGAATAATGTCTGTTTCTATAGTACTATCAAGAGATTCATGTATATATGCCAGGAGACACCTTTGCATTCATGGAGTACTTCCATTAAATGAAGGGCATATAATGTAATATTCTATGATGTCATTTTACTCTAATGAATAATTGGGTATTCAATTGATTGTTAAAGAGTTTGAAATTGGCTTCTCTATGCATTTTACATGATTCCATAGACATATTTTAAATTGAAATGTAAGGGTTGGTGATTTAGATTTATCTGCAAAGTTTGGTATAAACAAACATTGGTATAGTTCAAAATATTAATGACCAAATATGAAGTTTCTGATGATGTAGATATGCAAGTAGATAGAAATTTCTATAATGATTGAAAAAGTATGTGAAATCTATAATAGTTTCTAAACTATTTTTGTTACCTTTTGCTCAGAGATATTGATCCTCCTTTGGTACTATATGACACATCTTCGTTTAAAATTCATTATGATTACTCTACAGAATACCAGATTTTCCACTATTGTCTCTTTCTTTGAATGCTTTATTTGTTAAAACTCTTTCAACGTTCATTCTGAGAAGCTTGTTTAAACTTGTCCAATGTAGTATAAATATACACACTTGCATAAGTATACTATATGTAGTATTATATTCATCTATTTAATACCTTAAGATGTCAATTACTGCAAGCTCCTTGGAAGTAGGCCTAGATATTTCTTAGCATCCTTCCCACCTGCCTGCATCACACACAATGATTTGTACATAGCAGTTATACAATAAATGTTTTTTGTATTGAGGTGTTAATTCCAGTGGAGCTCAGGTGATCTCATTGACTTCCTTGTTTCTATTATCTACTGATGACATTTTCTGTGTATATATCTCTGTTTGCTAAATTTCATACCTAGAGTTTGGATAATCAGTGTTGCCACTCTATAATATTATAGGATTATTTCAGTTTCTGGGAAAAAAAAGACAGCTAAATGATCTCACCTTTATTTGCATTTATAGAAATTATGATCATACTCTGTGCTCTAAGTTCAAGAAGTTTTCACACTGGGATGAGAAGCAGATTATCTACAGATCTTAGTATCATTTTGGAGTAGCCATATCGTATATATTTAGTGAAGTGAACTTTGGTTTCCGAGTATATAGAATTGCTCTAGCTATGTGATCATAGGCCCATACTGTCACATTACCTCAGATCATATCTTTTTTGTGGAGTGTTGTGTCTAGGCACCTCAGGGCAAGGTCCTTTTTTCCCTGGGAGGAAATTTGTTAGAGTGAAATGAATATCAGACTAGAAAATCTAGACTAGTGATTCTCAGAGTGTGCTTCCCAGACCAGTAGCATGAGCATAAATAGGTAATATGTTAAAATACAAATACTCTGGCCTTAACCAAGACCTCCTATGAAATGAGAAAGTCTAGGGATAGAGCCTAGCAATCTGCATTTTAATAAGCCCTCCAGGTAATTCTGATGAAAAGAAAAATTTGAGAACTGCTGGCTGAAGAGTGGTTGATTTCTTAAAGAGATCATCCAACTTTGCAACTATATGATTTAGAGGACTTAGTTTCTATTTTCATCTCTGGATTGATGAAATGGACAAATTTGAGGCCCAGTTTTCCCACCTATTAAATGAGAGGTTTGTACAAGGTTATAGTTAATATACCTTACTAACTCTAAATACGGATGCTTCCCCAAATGTAGCTATTGAGGAGTTTTTCTCCAGTTACTCTTGTGGTTGCTATGTAGTACAACATTTCCGGTTTCTCTGCCCTCACCTGATTTGGTATTCAAGATAAGGTTAACTTAACTGAAACAAGATAACTTTATAACTTGACATTTGATTTATTCTTATACCTCAGTAGTCTTTTGCAGTGGAAGGCTTACTCTAGCTGTTGGCTCCACCCCAGCATACCTGTTGCGTGACACTATGGGCCAATTTCTGGCTGCAACCTCCCACTCCAAGACATTCTGGCAAGGAAGATGACTGGGTACAAATGATTCTTATTAAATGTATCTCTTACTCTTCTTGTATTTTTTCAGGGGGAACAAGATAGAAGTCAGCAGAATAAGATAGGCATTTGATATCTTGTAGAGTTAGAATACCAGATATTAAAGTTTATAACCCATAGACATGAATGCCTAAAATGAATTCTAATGCTTAAATTCAAACTTTGCATTTTATAGTTCTAAAATAGTTATTCTTCTAGTCATATAGGCACAAAAACTTTTGAATCTTCAAAGAATCTGTCTCTCTTCTTTACCCCAATGATCGTTAAATATTGTCTTATCAATTATTTTTCATTTATTTCCTCTACATTCTTCATGTTGTTGCCCTTGACTTTGAAGTCTGTGTATGCAACTTTTGTAACCTATATCTCTACTCTACCAATAGCTTCTTACTGGTGTCTGGCTACATTCTCCTCAAATCCTAATGAGACCCTAAAAAATACTTGACTGTAGAAAAGAGACATTTTGCATAAACCATTTTTGCCAAGCAAAATTTAGGGTTTAATAAATAAATGCCACTGCCTTTTATTGGACAAAGAGAAAAAAAATAGTTTACTCTTCCTTAGAGGCTATGTAAATTGATTCTAATTCCAGAATTCACTTTACTGGAGATTTTAATTAACTCTCTCCATATTGTACTAATAGCATATAGGAACACATGACTTCAGTGTCTCAGACTGTCTATTTGTCAGTCTGGCACGTTTTCCAAACAAAATATTATTTTCCGGAAAAAAATCCAAGGCCAAAAATAAAACAGGACAGTGACATTATGTTCCAGTTTGTGTAAATGATCTAACCTCCTTTTAGTCACCTGTGTCTGGAATGGCTGCTTTAGCAAATTTCTTACTCCATCATCTTATTAAAAATACAGACAGTTGTATAACTTTGTCTAAGCTCATGCATTATTGAGCTGATAAATCATAGTGGCTTAGAAAGAGCCAATATGCTCCAGCTGCCTCTCATGCAAATTAACTGCATGTGCTAAAACTCCTTATGGAAATTTCAATGGCTAAAAATATAATGCACAATCAAAATCCAATGTTATTTCTGCTTGTCTCCTACAGTGTTTTCCCAGACAGTAGACTTTTAAGAAATTTTCAAGTTTGATAACTTCTGGATTTTGTTTCATTTTAAAGGAAGAATCTACCCACACACATATGTATATACATTTATACCCACACATATATAGACATACATATCAATTCTCATTATTAGAAGTAAGTGTGCTCTCTAAAGTCATCATGAGCACTGAATGTGCTAATATGGAACCATTGCTCCTAGGAGAAATGGAGGGTTAGGTTCCTGTGAGCCCCTGGGCACATTTTTTATGTATTTGTCAGTAGATTAATACATAATCTTGTTTTGTGTGTGTTTCTGCCTAAAAACACCTTATTTAATATGTTGTTGATTCATTAACATAGAATCATAGAATTTATGGCCACCAGCACTGTATACTTTATGCCTGAATGAAGCTCATCTAACATACTTGGGTTCACCGTGAGGCTATAGCCATCTCGTGCTTATGAACATTAGATAGCTCTTCAGCACTGAAGTTGGGGCCATTTTGAATAGTGAAATTCCTAAAAAAATTACAAAAATGCAAAAAATATGGCACTAAATAGACTACAAAATGGACACTTGTTTACAATATGAGAGCTAAAACAAGAAGACAGGGTATAACTTTCTTCACCCTAAGCTGGGAACATGTGAGTTGAGATATTCAAATTTTCCACCACTGAGCACATGTCTGTGAATGACCATGAAAGTGGAGTTGAGTATTGATTGATTTGGGGGTTAAACAATCAGATAATTAGATACATATGGTATATGTTAAAAATTTAGACACCTAATCACAAAACAATGCAATAAATCTACAAGGATGCTCTTAAAAGTTTCAAAGTACCACATTCTTATAATTTCTATTCGATGAAATTTAATTTGTCTTCAAGTATACTTCATACTTTATTTTCACATATGTAGGTATTAATAGACAAATACTACCATATTTTATTGAACAATGTAATAACATTGCATTTTATTAAATTTTAATTTTTTTTAGTCCTTTGTTACATGCTATGCAGCATATGTAACCTTTGGTTAGGCACTTGTAATTTCATTGTTATTTCACAACCTCTCCAGACTTTTGGATGTGCTAAACTATCAAGTACATGACTCCATAAGCAGAACATTCTCAAAAAAATGTATAGTGAGTTTCTAATGAAATACTTTCCTTCCTCATCCAAAATATCGATCTATAGAGACTTAACTCTCACATATTGAAAAAACATTGGTGTGGTCTTGTTAGACAGTGGAACTTGCTGTAATTTGTTAAACCTTCTTATTTTTTGAAGTAATATATGAGTATTTAATTTATTTTTTTATTTCAAAATATTATGGGGGTACAAATGTTTTTGGTCACATGGATCACTTTTGTTATGCTTAAGTCAGTGTTGTAAGTGTGCCCATCACCCAGATAGTATTCTTTATGCTCCATAGGTAGGGTTTCATCTATCCCCTCCTAACCCTGCCCTCTGCTTGATTTCCACTGAGTTTTAGTTCCTACTATACATGTGTGTACTCATTGGTTAGTTTCAATTTAATAGCAAGTACATGTGGTATTTATTTTTCCATTCTTGAGGTACTTTATTTGGCATAATGGTCTCTAGTTTCATCCAAATTGTTGCAAAAGGCCTTAAATCACCCTTCTTTATGGCTGGTGGTATTCCATATTATAAATATACCACATTTTGTTAATCCACTCATGAATTGATGGGCACTTGTGTTGATTCCACATCTTTGCAGTTGTGAATTGTGCTGTAATAAACATTTTGGTGCAGGTGTCTTTCTGATAAAATGACTTCTTTTCCAGTAGTGGGATTGCTGGATCAAATGGTAGGTCTCCTTTTAGTTCTTTGAGGAATCTCTGTACTATTTTTCATAGAAGTTGTACTAATTTGCAGTCCCACCAACAGTGTATAAGCGTTTTATTCTCTCTGCATCCATGCTAGCAATTATTGTTTTGGGACTTTTTAATAAAAGCCATTCTAACTGGGGTAAGGTGGTGTCTCATTGTGATTTTAATTTGCATTTCCCTGGTGACTAGTGATATTGAGAATTTTTCATATGTTTATTGGCCCTTTGTCTGTCTTCTTTTGAAAAGCTTCTGTTCATGTCTTTTGCCCACTTTTTAATGGGGTTGTTTGGTTTTTTTCTTGCTGATTTGCTTGAGTTCTTTGTAGATTCTGGTTAGTAGGCCTTTATCAGATGTACAGCTTGTAAATATTTGTCTATTTGCTCTGTTGATAATTTCCTTAGATGTGCAGAAGCAAGATTTGATCAAGTCCCATTTGTTTATTTTTGCTGTTCTGTCATTGCCATTGGTGTATTCTTCATAAATTCTTTGCCTGGGAAAATATCTAGAATAGTTTTTCCAGCATTTTCTCCTAGCATTCTTATGGTTTCATGCCTTACATTTAAGTCTTTTATCCACCTTGAATTAATTTTTGTGAGTGGTGAGAGATATGGATCCTGTTTCATTCTTCTGCATGTAGCTATCCAATTCTTCCAGCACCGTTTATTGAATAGGGCTTCTTTTCCCCAGTGTATATTGTTGTCTGCTTTGTCAAAGATCAGTTGGCTGTATGTGGATGATTTTATATCTGGGTTTTCTGTTCTGCTGCATTGGTCTATGTCTCTATTTTTGTGCCAATACCATGCTGTTTTGGTTACTATATCCTTGCAGTATAGTTTGAAATCTGGTAATGTGATGCCTCCAGATTTGTTCTTTTTGTTTAAGATTTCTTTGACTATTTGGGCTCTTTTCTGGTTCGAAACAAAGTGTAGAATTATTTTTTCTAGATCTGTAAAATATGACATTTGTATTTTGATGGGGATTGCATTGCATCTGAAAATCACTTTGGGTAGTGTGGAGATTTTAACAATGTTGATTCTACCAATCCATTAGCATGATATGTTTTTCCATTTTTTGTGTGTCATCTGTGATTTCTTTCTTCAGTGTTTTATAGTTCTCTTTGTAGAGATCTTTCACCTCCTTGGTTCAGTATTAATATATTCCTAGGTATTTTATTTTCTTTGTGGCCATTGTGAATGGTATTGAGTCTTTGACTTGACTCTCAGCTTGACTGTTATTGGTGCATAGGAAAGCTACTGATTTGTGTACACTGATTTTGGAACCTGAGACTTTTGTTGAATTTATTTATAAATTCCAGAAATCTCTTGGCGGAATCTTTGGGGTTTTCTAGATATAAGGTCATATCATCAGCAAAAAGAAATAGTTTGGTCTCCTTTTTCCCAATTTGGATACCCTTTATTTCTTTCTCTTACCTGATTGCTCTGGCTGGGACTTCTAGCACTATGTTGAATAGAAGTGGTGACAATGGTCTCCTTTGTCTTGTTTCAGTTCTTAGTGGGAATGCTTTCAATGTTTTTCATCACTTTGGAAAGATTATGATTTTGACTTGTACAAGTTGAGTATTTTAGAAAATTGAGAACAATATAAATTTATGATTGAGTTGTAACTCACTACAAATTTTTTAAATTCTGATAAAATTATTTAAATTGTACTTTGATGAAAAAAATAATAGTAGTGTAGATAATTTAGTGAATATGAATGTGCAAAATATTTGGAAAACTAAAAACCAAAATAATATAATAAATATAAAAGAATGTTCTTAAAATTTCAATTTCTTCCATTTTGTGAATTCCTATTGAATGAAATTTTTTTTTTCAAGTATTTTTTCATCTTGTATATTCTGACCATATTTTGTTTCTGCTATTTTATTCCGTCCATATACATGTCCATTATTTTGATTACCAAGACTGGTCACTTTCCCTTGGTTATTTGTTTCTTTCCTATTGATATGATTGATTAGTCATTTCTGATTAGACAAATGACTTTGTGTGATCTTATTGAGATACAGTTTTATAATTTATAGTCATATATATATGTCTATGATTTTAATGTGAACTAAATCTTAATATTTTATAAGTAGATTTACTTTTTATCTCTTCAACCCATCAACCAATCCAATGTGCTGTTAAAACAAAGTCACTTCCTCACGCTGAGCTTTTCTTCTTTAACTCTTAATATAGCCTTTAAAGGAATATAAATTAGAAAAATAAAGTAATTTCCTAATTCCTTTCATTCATACAAACTCCCTTTGGATGAATATTACTTATGACAATAGCTCTTTTTATTCAAAAGTGTTATCTCTTGCTTTCAAGTTCTACAGGTTCACTATGGAAGGATGAAATCTTTGTGTACCTATATGATATTACTCTAATTTATTGTGGTGGAAGTATACACACATATTATTTTCAAAATTAATATTATATCTTTCAATAAGAATATAACTAAATCAAACCATAAGTGAATTATTTAGGTACTGAATATCATTATGTACATTTTTCTCTGACTTGATATTCTCCAAATAGATAAGATGTTTAGATATACTAAGAAATTACCAACATTTCACATCAATACATATTTCAGGATTGGTTGAAACTAATTTTTGTTGTTATGGAAGGCTGATTTTGTTGTGTCCTTCAGAAGAAGCAGGATTTTTCATTGAAAAATTCAATAGCTAGAATATAACCTATTTAAGATGTTCTGTATGAATTTGAGGAGAGCATTTCTGAGCTCCATAGACCAAACTGAGTATTAACAATGCAGTGCTCATGGTATCATGTTTACTAATGACTCAGCAGGGGGGACAGACATGAAACAAGCGTAGATGTAATTCACTTTTCAGACTGTCTTGGTACTCTAATGAACCAACAGGATGAAAATATTTGCACAACATACATGCTTTTCCTGATGTATAGTTTAAAAATGGCTTTGGAAATCTCCAGAATTTTAAAAAATATTTGCATTTGTTGCAATTTAAATAAGATAAATGCCTTTTCTGTGTTTATGTGCTAAACTTGCTCTGTTTGCCTAGACCTATATTCACAGATCAGTATGAAAAGCAAAGTAATAGTGTTTATGAATTAAATAAATTCCTCAAGGACAAAGGAGCCACCAGGAATGTATAATAACTGTTATAACTGGAAGGGCATTTGGGGAGATTTTGCCTAACTTATTTGTTTCTCAAAGGAAGAAACAGAAGTAAATTTTAGCTGGAAATAAGAAAGAACATGTACATCAATGAATAAAAAATTTGCCTCACTCCTTTTCAGTTTTCGTTTAGGTTAAAACTGAATCTTTCGTATCCACAGAGAGCAACATCATAAAGAAATGTGGGAAATCTCAAGAGTGGTACTTCTATCCCTTCTGAGTATTCACTCCAGAGGCAGAAATGAATAGTATTTATTTCTGGATGAGACAAGTCAGGAAATGATTCTCCCGGGGTTGCTGAATCCAACAAGAACAGATTAACATTCCAGAGAAGATAGTGGCTGTTTGGCTCACGCGGCAAGAACATTATATTTGGCTCTGTCTGAGGCTACAGCCAGAGATAGAGATAGAGATATAGAGATAGAGAGAGAGAAAATAACAATTCATTTTAGAAATGACACAGTTTTTGTAAATATGTTCATTTAGTTTCAGCAAAATGACTCAGAGTTTCTTTTTAACATGTTTTATAATCCTTACTATATATCACTTAAGTTAATGATAAAACTTTGGATGCATTTCATTTTTCCCATGATTAATGGGCTCTATTTATTTTAAGTATTTGAATTTAGAAAGACACAAAAAACTTGCCCCCAGCCGTATGAAATAAGATCATTTATCAGCTCTGTTTTATTTGCAAAAGGTTTAGTTGCCCTTTATATTACTGTTAGAGCTCAAGACAATGTTTCTTTACTTATGAGCAGATGTTTGAAATCCTCCAGGAGGTTTCTATAAGACTATGGAAATGAACTTGGCATGGATACTGGGCTCCCAGGTGGAGCGGTGCACATGAGCCTCCTTAGAAGTGTTAGATCAAGGCTAGTCAGGGAGAGCAACAGAGCCTAGCCACCAAAAGCCGACCGCTTTGGTGAGTGACAGGTACAGGCTCCTTCTGAAGCATGAAAAGGAATGCTAAATGATCTCCCTGACAGAATAAATCTTCTGTTTGTTTGGTCTGGACCAGATGTGCTACAGGCTGATGTGGAAATGTCTGCTCATGCCAATTTCACTTTAAATCACAATTTGGCAGACTGGTTAGTTTTGAAAGTTGCAGCCCATTTAGCACTTTAAACAGAAATGTTTTCCAATGGTCTTTTCATTTAATTTGCAAATCCACACCAGGACCTAAATAAGGCTGCAAGAAGCTGTTCTCTGGAGATGTGGGTCACTTGATAAAAGAATTCTGTCTTGAGATTGAATGAGAAATATGGCTTTATTTCCTGTGTTCTAATGAGTGATTTCTTTGTAGAGCTAATGTAGATCTGTGTGTCTAGCACTGTGTTGAGTGCGTATCACAGATTTATTTCTATTTTACATGCAACTTGCTTTAAGGTTTTTAAATACAGGAGTACAAGTTTCTTTTATTTATTTATTTATTTATTTTAATTTCAGCATATTATGGGGGTACAAATGTTTAGGTTATGTATATTGCCTTTGCCCCACCTGAGTCAGAGCTTCAAACATGTCCATCCCCCCGACGGTGTGCACTGCACTCATTAGGTGTGTATCTACCCATCTCCTTCTCCCCCATCCCACCTGCCCAATACCCGATGAATATTATTACTATATGTGCATTTAAGTGTTGATCAGTTAAAACCAATTTGATGGTGAGTACATGTGATGCTTGTTTTTCCATTCTTGTGATACTTCACTTAGTAGAATAGGTTCCAACTCTATCCAGGATAATACAAGAGGTGCGAGATCACCATTGTTTTTGTGGCTGAGTAGAACTCCATGGTATACATGTACCGCATTTTATTAATCCACTCATGTATTGATAGGCACTTAGGTTGTTTTCACATCTTTGCAATTGTGAATTGTGCTGCTATAAATATTCTAGTGCACATTTTTTTTTTTTTTTTTTTTTTTTTTTTGAGACAGAGTCTCACTCTGTTGCCCGGGCTAGAGGGCCGTGGCATCAGCTTAGCTCACAGCAACCTCAAACTCCTGGGCTCAAACAATCTTACTGCCTCAGTCTCCTGAGTAGCTGGGACTACAGGCATGCGCCACCATGTCCGGCTAATTTTTTCTATATATATTTTTAGTTATCCAGCTAATTTTTTTTATTTCTATTTTTAGTAGAGACAGGGTCTTGCTCTTGCTCAGGCTGATCTCGAACTCCTGAGGTCAAACGATCCACCCACCTCGGCCTCCCAGAGTGTTAGGATTACAGGCATGAGCCACCGCACTCGGCCTTAAATGTCTTTTTTATAGAATGTCTTTTGTTTTTTTGGGTAGATGCCCGGTAATGGGATTGCTGGAACAAATGGTAGTTCTACTTGTAGCTCTTTGAGGTATCTCCATATTACTTTCCAGAGAGGTTGTACTAGTTTGCAGTCCCACCAGCAGTATATGAGTGTTCCTATCTCTCCACATCCACACCAACATTTATTGTTTTGGGACTTTTTGATAAAGGCCATTCTCACTGTACATAAGTGATATCTCATTGTGGTTTTGATTTGCATTTCCCTGATGATTAGAGATGTTGAGTATTTTTTCATATGTTTCTTGGCCATTAGTCTATTTTCTTTTGAAAAGTTTTTGTTCATGCCCTTTGCCCACTTTTTGATAGGGTTGTTTGATTTTTTTCTTGCTGATTTTCCTGAGCTCTATATAGATTCTAGTTATCAGCCCTTTATTGGATGTGTAACATGTGAATATTTTCTCTCATTCTGTAGGTTGTCTGTTTGTTCTCATGATAGTTTCTTTGGCTGTGCAGAAGCTTTTTAATTTGATCAGGTCCCATTTATTTATTTTTGTTGTTGCTGTGATTGCCTTTGGGGTCTCCTTCATAAATTCTTTGCCTAGGCCAATGTCTATAAAAGTTTTTCCAACATTTTCTCCTAGAGTTCTTATAGTTTCATCCCTTAGGTTTAAGTCTGTTACCCACCATGAGTTGATTTTTGTGAGAGGTGAAAGGTGTAGATCCTATTTCAGTCTTCTACATGTGGCTATCCAATTTTCCCAGAACTATTTATTGAATGAGGTTTCTTTTCCCCAGTGTATGTTTTTGTCTGGTTTGTCAAAGATTAGATGGCGATATGGAGATGGTTTATGTCTGGCTTCTCAGTTCTGTTCCATTGGTCTCTGTTTCTTGTGCCCATACCAGGGGTAAGATGGTGGATGAGAAAAACCGTCAGCCAGAGTGTCTCTGCAAGAAAGATACATTTTAGAAGAAAGTGAAAAAAAATAAACAGGCAGAAAAACATAGATTGGATGAGGGTTGGAAGGAAGGGTTCCTGGAACTACAGGAAACTCCACTGAAAGACATTGTGGAGGAGAACTGGAAGGAGAAAGGCCCCCCTAGAGGCTTGGAGACCAGTGACAAGGGTAGGTGGAGGGGTTAAATTTCCCCTCGCTTGTATCTCGGACTGCTGGTGGGCTCCTGAGAGGTTGGAGAAATCTGCCAACACCAGCCCAGGGACTGCTGCCTCCAGTGAGCAGTGAGCCTCTTGTGGACAGGGCACCAGGCTCCCAGCTCCCTCAGGGCACCTTCCACCCCCACAGACACCAGCCGATAGGCAGGCGCCATATTGCTTCATTCTCCCCCTCCCCTTCCCTACCCACTGCTGCCGAGAAAGACAATTTAGCCACTACCCAGAGGCATCTGCAGGGAACGAGACCTTTCCTTTTAGGGCCCTACAGCAGATTGAGAGGTACTCAGAGGATGAGCTCCCTGCCCACCAGCCCTCCCAGGTGCTGCTTGCCTGATGACTCCAGGAGAGTGGGGCAAATCCCGAGGCGGAGAGACATTGATCCAGCTTGGACACCCCATGCAGGACTTGAGACCAGCACTCTCCGGGGCCTGGGGGACAGGCCTGCAGACCAGATTCCATACCCCCAGGTTTCAATCTCATTGCCCCGGGGCACGGAAGGGATATTTGTGAACCAGCATACTGAGGTGTGTGTGCCTTCAGCGGCAGATCAGCGTGCTTGAGGGGCAGCCCTCCTCCCACTGGAGGGCCGTGCTCCCAGCTCAGGCTGCGTGCGATCCTGGTCAGGGAACCTCCCTACCCGCATCACAGCCAGGGGAGATCTGCTGGCTTGAGGTCCTGCCTGCTGGCAGAGGCCGGGGAAAAACCATGGAATAGGGGAGGGCGGAGAGGAGCGAGGCCTGCTCCAGACTGCATTTCGCAGACAGCCCGACCCCCATAAACAGACTTTACAAGTTTCGATTGTACTATGCAGTTTTCCGAATTTTGACTTAAAAAGATCTAAAAAGACCCACTTTTCTCAATGTATATTATAAACTTTAAATATATGGGAATTCTCTAAGATTCATCATAGTTATGACTGCTAAAGTAATCTTTGAGAAATTTAAAATTTCAGGAATATATGATTCTCCTTTAAAAAGAGAGACTAATTGTTTTTTGAATTACTTGAAATTATAATGCATATCTTTATTTTTCTTCATAGGAGTGATCTTTGTAGGGCTTGTTAATCAATAGAAATTTTTATCAATACCCTTATTTCTGATTTTATGAGAATAGGAATCTTGATCTCTATTTTATTCATTTCTGTATCCCAAGTACCGAGAAGAAAGCTTGGTACATAGTAATTGCTCAATAAAACCTTGTTAACTAAGTGAATTCAGGTACCTAAATGTATTATTATTCTTCAACTGGAGATTAGAGGAAGAGTTTGTTACTAAAACTCTAGAAAGAATATGGATTTCAATAGATTTAGAAGTAAAACTTTAACATTTACCTATAGTTCTTGATCAAAACATCTCTGAAGACTTCCCATTAAGAACGGGAAATGAGCATGACTTTTGCCCGTGGGGCCTGGGACAATGGATCTATTGTTCTATTGTGAAATATTAATTTGGACTCATTTAATCCTGTGAAGAATTACATAAAAAAGTTGTCATTTGATTTTATCAAGCTCCACCTGCTTCTATGAAGAGTAGTCACAAAATACTAATGATTAAAGTAAATTAAAAATTTTTCTGTAAAAACACTATCTAGATATAAAGACATCCTCATCTTTCAGAATAAAACATAGGAGAAGCTTTTTATTTTTGGTTTTGGTTTTAATATTCATCTCAAGTAAAAATACCTTTCTAAGTAAGACCAAAAACCCAGAGGTCATATAAAAAAGATTTTAAATTTAAATACAGAAATTATAACTTCTGCCTGGCAAACACACACACACACACACACGTGTACACACACACACACACACACACACACATAAACTAAGTCAAAATACTAATTGCAAAGTAGGAAAAAATTGCAACATATTTGAAAGCCAAGGGCCAGTTTCTTTAATATATAAAAGCTCCCCAAAATTAATTTAAAAAAGAAAGCAAAAAATGCTCAACCTCAAACTTAATAAAAGGAAGGCTAATTAATTTTCTGAGAAAATACCATTTTTTCACATGACAGACTGGCAAACACCAAAAAAGTTTTGATTATATGCCAAATATAAAGAGTGGAGAAGTAGAGAATCTCACACATTATTGCAAGGTATAAATTGCTGCATCCTATCTCAAAGGCAATTTGAGAATGGTCTTTAAGTCAGAATTACAACCACAGGTGCTTTGACCTAACAATTCCACATCTAGAAATTTATCTTACGGATTTAGTTGTGTATAAAATTGCATGCTTAAAAATAATCAAAATCTCACGTAATGTTGCTTGCGGTAGCCAAATACAGTGGCCTAATGTATTTGCAGGTTCTGCATCTGTGTATTCAACGAACCTCAGATGAAAGATATTTTTTAATAGTCCAACAACAAAAATAATACAAACAACAAGGCAGTATAACAACTATTTACATACCATTTACATTGTATTAATATTAAATATTGTAAGTAATCTAGAGAAGATTTAAAGTATACAGAAGGGTATGTGTAGGTTATATGAAAATTTTATATCAAGGACTAGATTATGCAAGAATTTGAGTTTCTGTGAAGGACCTGGAACCAACCCCCCACAGAACATAAGGGGCTACTGTAGTGGAAATAATCTAATAGTCGATCAGTTGGAGAAGACTGATTAAATAAGCTATAGTACACTCATGGGATACTATGAAGCCATTAAAAATAAAGCTGCTCTGTATGTTCTAAAACAAAGCAGTTCATTTTAAAATGAAATGCACGAATGAATAACATTTAAAATAAATGCTAGTTTCTATTCTTTATTTACTCTGTGCGCTTAAAAATATATGTTACAGGAATGGTCCCCAACCTTTTTGGCACCAAGGACCAGTTTCATGGAAAACCAATTTTTCCAGGGATGGGGGAGTGGGCAGAGAGGCGGAGCTCAGGTAGTATTGTGAAGATGGAGAGTGGCTGTAAATACAGATGAAGCTTCGCTTGCTTACCCATTGCCCACCTACTGTTGTGCACCTCCCCCAAAAGTTTCATGGAAGGCAGTTTTTCCAGGGACAGGTGGCCTTGGGATGGGGTCGGGTCGGGTGGGGAGGCGGAGCTCTGCGCCAGATTCTTAACAGGCTACAGACCGGTACTGTCAGTGGCCCAGGGGTTAGGGACTGCAGCTTTATAGTATTCAGAAATGTCCGTGTGTGTGTGTGTGTGTGTGTGTGTGTGTGTGTATGATATTAGTGTATGTCATGGTGAAGTTAGTGATGACTAAACTTCATTTAACTGTCTCATGAAGATATCTATAAGATGGCCCTAACTTATATTCATTGGAACTTATCTAGGGATTTTCACCAATAATAGTGCTTTATTTTCAGACACCATATGTAAAAGTTTTTCCCATGCACAAAACTTTTGGGCCATTAAAGTGCCATTTTGTAGAATGACTGTTCCAGTGCAATAAATGTTGCCCTAGGAACTTGAAAAAGTTTATTATTCTCTTAAAAAATGCATATTTCATTTTTTAGTCACTGCAGGAATGAACCTCATAAACCGGATGAGTTTAATGGGCTCAAACTGAGCTTAATGGTGGTGTCTGCTTTTTCAGTGCTTGTTGCTGCTGCACTGGGGGTGCAGCATTCATGTGACTCTTTTCAATGCTCAGCTCCACTGAGTGCTTGGCCTCTGCAACTGGCTGAAGTCATAGAGGTACCCCTAAATACCTGAACAGTTGTGTTACTAATGTTAAAAGGATAAATTACTTTCATTCATGTAAACGCAAATATTGAAA
Source organism: Eulemur rufifrons (assembly GCF_041146395.1). Taxonomy (NCBI): domain Eukaryota; kingdom Metazoa; phylum Chordata; class Mammalia; order Primates; family Lemuridae; genus Eulemur; species Eulemur rufifrons. The sequence goes on along the minus strand of NC_090997.1, from coordinate 18,488,597 downwards.
ATGAAATTGCAGATGAAAGAAAATTCAATCCTGAAAGTCTCTTTCTCCCAATTTTTCTATGCAACGAATAATGTAGAGATGTATAGAAATGCCAACAAAATTTTCATGTTGCTGTCAGCTCTAAGAGTGGCTGCCCTGATTCATCACTGTATGACTGAGTCTCCTAGCAGTTGTGTTGGATGCATTAGTAAATTAATGCATGTGGATTGGCAACATGGGGAATAGGGTGCCAAATTTCTTCTTTTTTTAAGTCCTGTGGGAAGGGAGGAAGGCAGAAGGAATGCATGAGAGAGAATCTGAAGTTTTAACAGTGGAAATTAGCAAATAATTTTGTGATGGGCTAGTCGGAAGGATGATTTAGGGTGGCAGTGACCCATATATATGCCAGTCTGTGGTTAGTGTAGCCTTTGGTGTAGTTAGGCTGTGAGATTTTACTCAATTATTCATCTGCATGGTTTTTCAACCCAGGTTTTAAAAATCCTTAGAAGATTTGTAGGTGGACTTCAGGATGTCTGTGAAACTCCTGGAATTGAATGGCAGTTTTTCTTGAATGTTTGTTACCCCCATTGAACACATACAAATCACTAGATTCTCAAGGCAATGAATGTAACTGATAATAGGTATAGTTTGTTGACCTGCACACAAATTTTCAAGTTAACATATATTCTGGCAAATTGTGGAGGAGCCTAAAAGTCTATATTGAGTGCATAGCTGGAGAGGGTGTGGGAAGAAACAAGCCCAGAAGGCTTTGGGTAGCTTCCAAAGCAGTGCGAACATAACTTCCTGGTTAATTAAGGCAAAGGTGATGCTCATCACTGTAAGAAGACACAGTGGAATGTGTCTATCTTTCTAAGCATCAAATAATGCCCCCCAGCGTATACCTGAATATATTTAACATATAAATACATTCCTTGTGGACCGTTCTTTCCAGGGCTTCCTGGAAATATTCTCTACAGGAATCCTTCTTTAAGCTGCTCCAAAATCTGTGATCATAAAAGGATAAAACATGTTATTCTAGTGTTCATGCTTCCATCTTTGTTGCCTTTCTGGCTTTGTCAATAAGATCTAGGCATTGAATATTTGGTCTCCCAAATTCACATTTCCTTGTGAATATTAAGATGAGTATATAGGAATTCAGTGCATTCAGAATTTATTCTTTATTCGTTTGATAAGCATTTGCAGACTGTTTACCAGGTACCAGCAACTGAGTTTGGTTTTGGTAGTAAAGAGATGAACATGACATGATCTCTGTCTCTGTGGAGCTTGTAGATTAATGGGAGTGGGGGTTGGGAGAGAGAGAGAAATAGCAGATAAATTAAAAGAGCTCAATAGTGTTTATTGTTTTATATCAAATTCTCATATCAACCCCATATTTGACATTATAATGTCCGTATTAAGTCAGTGGGTATTTCAGTCATTTGCAACCTTTGGTGCCCACCAGATCACCTTGCAATATTTTAAATATATGGTTGCCTGGGGCTGCACTCAGACCTTTTGAAACAATAATTCTAGGCATGGGATCCTGGTGTGTACGTTCTAAAGGGCTTCTGATGTGCTGCTATAGGTTGAGATCTTCTGAAGTTTTATTAAGTGTTCACTGTTTGATCAGAAATACGTGTCTCACGTCAGTATTTAGAAAGTCAACCCAGTGATTATGAACCACATACCAGTTAGACCTTTTTCCTTACCCAGTGTTGTGTATGTCGTAACATGTTAACCTTAGATAGGAAGTAGTCTTGCATTTATGGTAGTTTTGTAGCTAAACTTTGTTTTTCAGGACTGATTATATTGCACCTGGTTACTAGAATCCCTTTTATTTCAAAGGGAAGATAAACTGTGTCAACTGTTAGAAAGTCATGAAAATATACCTCGAGGAATAGTTCAGTCCTCATAGAAGGCTCTGACACCTGTTGTCTTTTACAGCAATCCCAAATCTACCTCATACATTTTCTTTATTTTTTTTTCTCTTGTTCTTGGGAGATGATTTCCATGAAAATGAGATCTTTATTTCTTGAGAGTTCATCTGTTCCTGCTGCTCAGAGGGAAAAAGAAATGCTTAAAATTTAAGCTCTATGAGTTGAATTAGCATGCTTCTCGGCATTTTCCACAAGGATCAGTAGCTTTTTTTGGTCTACCAGGAATTCAAGCCCTGCTGCTTACCAGCTGCTGTTGGGATGAAGGTTCGCTGGTGTCCTTTTCTTGTGGACATGTCGTTCTCAAGAACAGCAGCCATTCTAGCTCAGATGACAGTGGAGAAGGTCGCATTCCCTGCAGTCTCTCTCCTTAAACATTAACCTCATCCTATAATCTGGTAATACCTGTGTCTGACGACAGCTTTACCCCAGAGCATTAAGTTCCAGATGATGGACATAACGCTTCATATGGAAGAGCTTCTTTTATAATTCTTTTTAATGTCTCACTTTCCCCTTTATTTTATATCTCTTTCTAACCACAAAGTAAGTACTAGTGCAAATAAATTTGACAGAACTTTTGTAAGTAAGCACTCCCAGATTGACATTTACAGATGTATTGACTAATATGTTTTCTCAGTTAACTAGCTGTTTTATTCTTGGATTCGGTATACTAATTGCCAAAAATGCTATGTACTATTTGCTTCAACTTAGAATGTGATAGGGCCAGGTGCGGTGGCTCACGCCTGTAATCCTAACACTCTGGGAGGCCGAGGTGGGTGGATCCCTCGAGGTCAGGAGCACGAGACCAGCCTGAGCAAGAGCGAGACCCTGTCTCTACTGAAAATAGACAGAAATTATATGGACAGCTAAAAAATATATATATAGAAAAATTAGCCGAGCATAGTGGCACATGCCTGCAGTCCCAGCTACTCAGGAGGCTGAGGCAGGAGGATCCTTTGAGCCCAGGAGTTTGAGGTTGCTGTGAGCTAGGCTGACGCCATGGCACTCTAGCCTGGGCAACAGAGCGAGACTCTGTCTCAGACAAAAAAGATATATATATATGGTAGAATGTGATAGGAGGTTAGGAAAAAAGGCTATGCTCATGCAATATTGTGATTTATTTTCTTTGGCTTTGAATGGAATTGGTGATATATGTGTTAATTTCTTTAACAAAGGCTTATGAGATTCTAGAAACGACATATAGCAACTTGTAGTTTAAATAGAATTTCAAGTATTAGAGGAGTTAGTGGCACATAGCAAAAATGAAAAGTAATATAGTTCCATCCTTAACATCACTCAAATAATCAATCATTCTGTTGACCCATATGGAAGTTATAAAGTAGTATCAAAAATCATGCTTTAAGGTTATTTTATGGGTATTCCCTAATTAGTTATGTAAAGTCATATAATGAAACTATGTATTATGCTTTAAAATTTTGTTCGTGAGGGGCGCAAATTCATTTCTTTCGTTCATGTAGCTTGAGACAGAAGTTGGAAGGAGCCTTTTAAAAAAAGCACCTGCTAGTTTGAACCCTCCTGAGTCTCCTTTTATAAGACTTATTTCTTTATCGTGGCTGATATTGATGTCTACCCATCCAAAAGCCTTTTTCCTCCGCTTTATTCCACTGGCCAAAACAGCCACCTGGAAGATAGGCTGAAACCACAAGATCCTTATTTTCCTAATTTCCTTCCTGCTAAGGAGGATCATGTGAACTAGAACTGGCCAGTAACACATGAGGAGAATTATGCTGGGACTTCTGGAAAAATGCTCCTCCTTGATAAAAGGAGAAAGATGTATGAATAGAAGCTCCTGCTCCTGTCTTCCTTTATTGATTTTGAACATCTTTTGTGTGAGGATGTGATACTTGGAAATGCTGCATCCATTCTGCAACCATGAGGAGACATCATCAACTTCTTGAGGATAACAGAGCTGAAGAATTAGAAGAGCCTGGGTATTTGATATATCATAGAGCCATTGAATCAACCCTGGAACTGTCTACCTCAATATTTTTTTTATGTGAAGTAGTAATAAACACCTAGTAATGGAGTCATTTTCAACTGGACGTTCTATTTCTTTTGATCAAAAATAACTGGTAATTTGGCAAATGCTACCAGGCTTACAGAGGAGGTTAGATCTATATAGTTAAGGAAAGACTCAAGATTTGGCAATCCTCTACTTTTGTTTAACATGCCTATAATAAAACTAGATAAACTAAGAAGAAAAACTCAATTGGTTGCTGGCAGTTCCGAAACCAAGGACAAAAATTTTTTTATCTAATATATATAGGAAACCTACACCAGTCAAATTTAAATAAAAACAAATAATACAAGTTGTATAAATACTTTTAATCAGAAAAGCCAGAATTTCATAATATTAAAGACCAAGGGAAAGTGGAAGTTAGGCACTTAATATAAAATCTGAATTGAGGCCTAAGTACTCTATTAGGAAACTATTAAATAATTTAGCCTTCAATGATGTTTTTATTCTACATTACTGGAATGGGGAAAAAAAAAGAAGAAAACCAGGTAAAGACAGGAAACGCTATTTATATAACCGAGGTGGGCAATACAATTTAGTTTATAAACGTTTTAAAATTTGAAGGTTTTTGAGTGGGACAAATATGAAATACATTCAATTTCAAATAAAAAATATGATTTCTCAAGGCATGGTACTTTTACCATGAGTAGGGAAATCAGAGAAAGCAACTTGATCAAAATAGAACTGGGAACCTACATAGCAATACATGTACGTGAAAATACAAGAAAATTTGTGGATATTGATAATTATATATAGCTATCAGCGGACAAGCAGAATTTTAACTAGACAGAGTAATTCAAGTAATTCAGAAAAGAAAGACAAAGCTTAAACCACACCTGCAGGTCATCTATTAACTTAACAGATCACTTGAATCTGAGTATATGTCCAGTGGCTTATCTCTGATTAACAGGCTTCCTTATCTTAAAACATTCCAAGCTTTTAGACAAAATTTCCTGTCTTTAACCAATTACAAATCAAAGAATATTTAAACACACCTATAACCTGTAATTACCTGCTTTAAGATGTCTTGCCTTTTCAGGAAAAACCAATGTATGCCTTCCATGTATTGACTTATGACTTTCCTGTTTCCCTGAAACGTAAAAAAACAAACTGTAACCCAATCATGGCAAGGCCACTTGCTTAAGGCTTCTTAGGTGTGGCTCTCCGGGCCATGGTAGCATATATTCAGCTCAGAGAAACCTTTTTAAATTGTTTAAAAAAAAATAAAATGCATATGTGTTTTTAATTTTCCCTTTCCTATACCCCAGGTTTCTAGCTCAATACAGTATACTTTGTGAACACTCAACCTCAATATATGAATGAATGGATAAATGATTGCTTGATTGCATAGATTGGGCACAAAGCCATTTGTACAAGTTTTGGGAAAATCAGGCATCAAGTGATAGAAAGTTTCCCCATTAAAAACTTACCAAAATTTAAATACCTGCATATACATAGTCTAGTGAGTATTCTATTCTCGTAGTAGCATTTCAAATTAGATGCACACATAGTAATTATAATCATCCAGTGTAAGGAGACCCAACTACTAAATCCCTTTATAAAAAGCAATGCAAATCTATAAGGCTGGCAATGAGGGTAAGAAGCATTATTTAGGGTATAGTCTAAGCTGCTATAAGGGAGATACAAAAATACTGGCTTAAGCAATTTAGAAATATATTTTTCTCTCACATAACAGAATGGAGTCAGATAGTCAAAGCCTGGTAGAGTCTTGCCATACTCAAAATACAGATTCTATCCCTGTCTATCCAATTGTTGCAATGGGAAAATAAAGAAGACAAAAGTTCTTTCCTATTCTTTTTAAGGGTGAAACCTGGAAGTAACAAATATTAACTATGTTCATGTCTCCTTAGTATAACTATGTCACACAGCCACATCTAGTTGCAAAGTGCTAGGAAACACACTCTATAGATGAGCGGCAGGAGCCCATCTATTAATAAAAACTGAAAAGCACTATTCTTAGTGAAATGGAGATTGTGGGGGTTTTTTTTGTTTGTTTGTTTTTGTTTTTTTTGTTTGTTTGTTTGTTTTTTGCGACAATAGCAGTCTCTGACCCAGCAGGAGTCACAGTTTTAGAAAGAACAGTGGGGCTGTAGAGCCAGCTTTTCATTCCTCTTGTTCACCTTCTCTTGGGGGAAATTTTCCTGATTACGTCTGTGATTTTGGAACTGGCCACAGTCAATTATGCTTTCTCTTTAATGCTATGGCCTCAGCATGGACCCAGATGTGACCAGGTTGGAATATTTGTGTCTTTATTTTAATAATTAAAAAAAAATCAAAGTAATAGAAAAGCAATTCTTATTCATGGCTAAAAAATATCATAGAGTACAGGTATACTTACAAAGAAAAGTCTTCCTCTCATGCTCCATTGTGCCATTCTGAAAAGGGGACACCTTTTTAATTTCTTTAACTAGGTCTTTTGGCAATTATATTTCTATCTCAAAACATTATAGCTATGTCTATGCATGTTAAGTTTATTAATTTTAGATATCATCTATTGAGTCTTAGCTCATTGACCAATAATAGCATACCTCCCAAAGATATCATAATTTTACTTCCTCTATTCTTGGTCTCTGTAACATTAAGTAATATACTTACATATTCATTTCTTATTTGGTCAATTATAGACAGTATTTCTTGATTCTCTACTTTGAAGTTGAGGATATTAGCACTTCTAACATTTCTTTCGGCTTTAATCTTCCATTCTAACCCAAACTTTTGTCCTCTTTATTCTTATATGTCAAGTATGATAATGTTACATTGTATTCATTAACTATAATTATCTTATAATTTGTTAAATTGCTTCTAAAAGTTGAAAAGTCAACCAATATTGTTTACATTATTATGACAAGTATGGAGGGAATAGGTTTAACAGTTGTTTTGTATCCCATCCTTCCTACACAGGGGACACTGGTAGAGAGGGGAAAAAAGAGGCACCTAGAAGAAAGGAAAAAATAACCCATTTTGATGTAAAATTGGAATTTATAGATTAATGAGGTATGGCCTGTTGGAAAATGTCACTATTGGCTATGTCATTGTTAGAGTATTAAAAATATATATTTCATAACCAAAAAGACTCCCTTTGGGCAGGCGATGCCCACATGCATTACTTTGAGACCTCATTTGTTAAATCTAGGCCTGGTATATCCGAATGTTATATGCAAACAACTGGGAAGCATTTCTGGTGGTCCTGAACTTCTCCATATCCCTATGTGTTATACATACTATTTGAATTAATTCTAAAGTTTGATACAAGGTAAGAACTCTGTTCCCAGAGAGTCTGATTTGACAATCCAACTCTGTTTATTCTCATCTATTTCTTATTGAGCACTATAGAAGTAAACAGCATGACAACAATATATTTTGCTTTTCCTTGAGACATTTTCCTTAGAATTTCTAACTGCCTATTTTTTCTTGTGTTATTTGTTTTTATTATACCTTCATTTCTCTGAAGAATGGCTTCTTAAGAAATGTTGAATGGAAAATACATTTTCTGGGTCTTTGCGTCTCTAAAACTATCTATATTAATTTCTCACATTTCATTGATCAACTGGCTGCTATAGAATTCTAATAAAAAATAACTTTCTTTTAGAATTACTCAGGCAATATAACACAGTCTTTAAATTTAATGTTGAAGAGTCTGAGGCCACTTTGTATTTTGCTTTGCCAAAGGTATATAGTATGTCCCTTTAGTACATTTTACAAATGATTGCTTTTAAAAATTTGATTTTTATTAGCTTTTTCAAATGGAGAACTAGAATTATCAAGGTGTCATCTGAAATTAAGCAAGCCACTTCATCTATCAGTGACTTGTTTTCTCATCTATAATTGAAAACTGGAAACATCACTGTTTCTTTCTAGTTTTATAAATAATCATAATAGTAAATACTATCTTTTCAGAGAGCTTTTGTACCTATTTCTATTGTCCCAATTTACCTTAACAGGTACTTGAATAGTAGGTAGAGCCATTATTTTTATTTCTATTGTATTTTTGGAGAAACTGGAGCACGAAGATGTTAAATAACCTGCTAAAAGTAAAACAGCTTTGTTTTGTTTAAAATATAATAATGTTAAAATTTAAAATTTGTTTCAAAGATAGTTAAAACAGAACTTTGTTTAAAATGAAGTGTCCTATATTAATATTTCACCAAAAGTATTCTCTTAAGACCATAGCCCTCTAAGGAGTTTTCTCTCATATCATAAAATAATCCTACTCTCAATCGATTGAACAGGCTTTTATAATTGTAAATAAGCCATTGGTGGATTTATGAGCATGAAACATGTGATCAAAATACACAAGCCAAGGATCATAGTGTAATGCAGTAATGCTTCCAAGTGAAATAAACCAGAGATTTTGACAGGATTTTACTGAACAATACAGAAAAAAGGAAAGGTCAATATTTTATACCTTTGGTACATGATGATGGACTTTACAATTATACTTAAATCAGATTTTTGCTGTAATGATTTCATGTCCTAGAACATTGATATTGAAGGAATGTTTGTTTGTGTTCATTTGTCTCAGGGATACACATACCCATAGAAGATTAGTTACTTGGCCATAGCAAAGAGCAGAGGTTTCTTTTTTTTTTTTTTTTAAATGAGGTAACATTTGGTTAGATTCCAACATATACTGAGCATTGAAGAGAGCATAAAGTTAGATTTAATCCCTGTGTGTGGGATTGTAGGCAGAAGTAAACAAGCCTGTAGAGAGGAAAAGTGAGAATTGTCTCCTCTTTCTTTTAATAATGTATGGTCTTAATTTTTATGATAATTCATGTATACAATAGAAAATTTGAGATATAAAGAAGAAAAAATAATACATTGACTAGAGATAAATATCATTAATTTACTTTTAATGTTTGTTCTCAGTACACACTTTCACTCTCCAAAATTGAACTCATTTTATATTTAGTTTGCTTTTCAAATATAATATTATATGTGACTATTTTTTTAAATTTTTTTATACCCCCACCTCCTATACAGTGACTATTTTCTAATGTTACTACATGTTATTTAAAAACACAATTCTATGGGTTGCATATAATTTTATTGTATCAAGCAAATCATAATTTAAAAACTCCATTATTAAACGTATTTTTTTCTAAATTTTTGTTATTGCAACTAATGCTGTAACAAATATCTTCACATAAAGTTTGGTTCTCATCTCAGATAATTTTCTTAGATAAATTTATCTAGAAGTCAAATTACTGAAGTAAAAATATTAATATTTATAACCTTTTATATGGACAGGTGGTTTTTCAGAAAAGGTTCCAACAATGTGTAACCAGTGTCATGCCATTGTACCAACACCAGCATCAAACACTGTTATTTAAAGAAGAATTTGTTAACTTGGCAAACATAAACAATTTATGTTTTCTTCTTTAATTACTGAGGGAGCTTACATTTTTTACATGTATTTTGTGATTGATTTATTTTTATCTGGGAGATATTATTTTGTATTTTCTCCACTTTTTCAATTGGGGGCACTTATGAGTAATTTTCACACATTTAGGAAATTACCACTTTTTCATATTTATGATAAGGAGTTTTCCAGAATGCCATTTGTCTTTTAATTGTTTATGGTATCTTTTGACATACAGAAGTTTGAATATGTCAGGTAATTACTACCCATAGATCTTTTCCATTATGATTTCTCCCATTCCTTTTACATTTAACAATCTTTCTCTATCCCCAGGGCCAGTACTGCTGGACTGTAGACAATTTAGGCACACCACATGAAGTAAGGTGCTCTTGGTGTACTTGGTGTATTTTCGATCTTGCAGGTAGAAGGATCTTTAAAAAGCAATAGTGAGCATGTTACTACCCTAATTAAAAACCATGAATGAACTCCCTAAAGTTATAAAATTTTTTCCTTCATTCTCTGCAGTCTAATAGCAATAGATTCCATTTCATTATGCATAACAGGTGATCTCTTTGGTCTCCATTGTAGTATCGCAGGTAAGAAACAATTTTTGTTTGCAGCAACCATTGCAAGAATTGCTTCTCATAGGGTTCCACAGCATTTCATGTACCTGATACGCACTGGAAAGAAGGTTGTTGCTTTGCTATTACCAAGTATTTGTAACCATATAATAGAATGGTGTCCATGCCACTCTAAGACACATCAAAACCAGTGTATCTTGCCTTACACCTTACTTTACCTCAGCAGCTGCCAAAGGTCCAGGGTTCCTACCTTGTTCTTAAAATGCTGAAATAAATACAGTACTTCCCTAATTTGCATTTAGATATCTGGTTTTTAGAGAACATCCCACACTACTGTAGACACTCTACCTCTGCCTTTCTCTATATCTACGCCCCCAACCCTACCCTATAATCCCAAAGATTAATGTTTCATGCCTATAATAGCACCATTGTTAAGTATTTTTAATATCTTAACTCCTACTGATAAAATGCTCCTTATATCTCTCATATGAAAAGAGTTTTCCTATTAATCCTTACACTTTGCCTTCTGGATCTCCTAGGAAAATAAAAAGTTTCCCTTCTATCATTAATTTCTCAGAATATTCCCTTCACCTTGCCCTAACTCATACCTGCCTTTCTTCTGAGGACTCTGTTTCCCCCGCCACCCTGTCACATGGAGGATGGTCTTCTTCTACACCCTAAGTACATCCAACTCTATTTTACATCCTAAGTACATCCCTTTGCTTTCCACTACCTCTTATCCTTCTAGTTCTTTTGATCTAATATCCTCCACTGTTAAAATTCTCTGACCTCATAGATACATCAATTGCACTGACTCCACCACTCTCCTATCAATGCCTGACCACTTTCACTTTTCTCTTTGCCCCGTTGGAATGTCATTCCCTCATTAGAATTACTACCTGGAAGGTTCTTTCAATTCTGATTTTATTTCTACTTCCATTGTACTCACCTGGTAAAATTCCATCTTGAGTTGAACCAAATATTCACCTTCCTTGTTCCTAACTTAAGAAAACTAAACATTCTTAGAGAATATCATATATTTTTATTTTATATTAATTCATTTTCAGAAACCTCACATGAGCATCCAACAGTTTCCTGTAATCCTACTGTTCACTTAGAAAGTTGTGTTTCTCACTTGCTGAACACGCTATCTTATCCCTTCTCTAGTCTCTTTGGGCATCACACATCCTGTCTGCTCATCCTTACTGGAGACTTCTCACACTTCACTGGGAAAAAAGAAGCCATTAGATGGTAACCCCTTTATTTCCCACCAAAGAATCCACACACCTCGGTGTGCCTATACTCATTTTCTCATTCTTCTCCTGTTGCAATAAGAAAGCTCTTCTTTTCATTTCAGTGGTCCCTCCTCTTGTGTTCTGTGGTCCATATGCCTTTAATTACCAAAGGATAAATCTTGCTCAGGTTTTCTTCTCTCCTGCAAAGTTAATCTCTTCCACTCTTCTGAATCAGAAACAAGTAAAACTATTTCGCTTATTTTCATCCTACAAAAACAAAAAATGCTACTATTTTCATTTCTACTAGATTTTTAATTTCTAGAGATTTTATTTAATTCATTTTAAAATCAGTCTTTATTTTTAATAACATATTTTCTAGATTTTAGTCCTTTCTTTAGCTCTTTGAACAGTCTAGGCACACTTTATTCTAAAGTCCCTTTTAGCTTGCTCTGGTTATGCAGGACAGTTTGTGTTGTTATTTGGGTTCCTCCTGCCTGTCCACAGAGTGGTGTCATCCAGTTCTGAATTCGTTTTATGTGTGGGCAAACTTCAGAGTTCCATCTCTTACCTCTCTGTCCATTATAATTTGGGATAAACAGTGAACTGCTCCAGTCCCAGGCCAGGGAGTAAAGATTCCTGGTGCCTGCTCTTAGATTGTGTTGTGCTTTCCCAGTAGGAAATTACTCCTAAGAAAGCTAAGTGAAGTAAAACCAAACCAAATGGGCTACATTCTGAATTCCTGCAGATGGGCTCATATTCCCTGTAGAAGAGAAGAAATTGGCAAGGACCAGACTCAGTTTTGTTTATCCACAATCTGCCCATAATGAAAGAGAAACTGTTTCTTTAAGGTCTTATTGATAGTTTTCAAAGTGGTGTCACTGGAGCAGTATAGGAGGACCCCACTCCAGACCCATGGGATAAGAATCTGCATTTTACCAAGTTATGCTGATAATTCATGTTCATACTAAATAAAGTTTGAGATACTCTATATTGAGGCCTCTGAGACTAAGTTCTAAGAGAATCCTGGAAAATAAAAATTTTTAATTTTGTGCTCTATTTTTCTGTTTGTAAATAAAACAGGCTCTGCAACAGTCCTGTCATGAGGCCAGAGATAACAATGAATTTTCCTTCTGATCACCATGTACTTTTGCGTTGTCTTCAAAGTTTCCCCACCTTGAGACAAGTGGTCTGTGGGACCACATCCTTTTTCCTCAGTGGCTTCATGTAGGTCCTCATTGTTTGCATGGCAGATCCTAGTCTTCATGTCTTTACAGATGGTTATGTCTATCTGTGTGATAGATTTTTTAAAGAGGTAACATACCATTAAATGTAACAAGTCACCGGGGCAAACAGTGTGTCCTTTTAGAGGAGGGATATAGCTCTTGCGACAAATTATTATTAATGTTTCCAATGCCAAATGAAGACAAAAAATAATTGAGTCTTTTTATAGGAAGGGAACTTGGTGGCTGAATCCACCAAGTGGCCCTTTCAACATTTTTGAGCCGATATTTCCTTTAAGAAGTTCATTTCAAAATTTTAAATAGAAAAAAAGTATTTTTTCTTAAACCGTGGTCTTTTTTAGGCACATAATATTAAAGCATATGAAAAGCCCACGCACTGAGATTTTTAGCTGTTAACTAAAATGCACTATTATTAATAATGATTAATGATTAGCATTTATTGAGATGGCACTAAGCATTTAATATGAGTGTCTTATTTGACTCTGAGGAAGGCACTATTATGTTTTCATTATTACACAGTGAGGAAGCAGAGGCCCAGAGACTCTAATACATATGATCTCTGTGCAGGTAATGAAAATAGCTGAAGTCTGAATCCAGGCAGTGTGATGTCAGAACTCTGGATCAAAACTGCTGTTTCATAGTGAAGAGGATTTTTGTGATTAGGAGCTACACACTAGGGCAGTATTTCCCAGACGTGCCTATGAGAGATACCATCTAAGAAATTTGTTCAAAATGCCCTTTCTCACATTCTTTCCCTTGGAGTTGATACCATAAATCTGAGTTTACAAAGTTTCACAGGTTATTCTTATCAGGAATGATTAAAACACATGCTTTAAGAAATTTTTTAAAAAAATGCAAATATCTGGCCTTACTTTGTAGCTTAGAAATCGACAAAAATGAGGTTTTTTCTTTTTGTTTTTCATAATATAAGGAAGGAAGCAGCTCAGCAAACCAGCTAGGGAGTGCTTCCTATTAGTTTGGAAAGAAGCAAGTACATTTAACTAAAAATAATTATTACGTATTTAAAATAAAATATTAGAGATGATTTGATAATACAGGGGAGCCTGAGAGATGGCATTGTTACTTCTCCTGTCCTTCCTTCTATTTAATATCTACCAAGGGTTTTGACATCTCCTCATAGCCAGGTAAGGGGTGTCTTGTAAGTGGACATTCACGGGTTTACATTTTGCCTAAATGGTCAAGTATAATATACTATTTTTCATGACATTCCTTAAATTAAGTCATTATATATATATTGAAAATTACAAATTTTAGAACACTCTGCACTTCATAAAGTGAACAAATAATACTATGTCGGTAAACTACAATATTCCTATAATTCAAATGTACTTTCTACACTGAGAAAATCAATATTGCTCCAGGAAAGGTTTTAGATATAGGGCTAACTTTGATAGCTCAAGGTGAGAATTTTTCGGAGAGTCAATATTTGAAAGAAATGGAATATCATGATGAAACAATCCCAATTTCCAAAAGCTGGCATATATTCCACAGAACAGCACTTGTGGGCTCTTGAAAGAATTAGTAGCTTAAAAAAAAAAAATAAACAAAGAGTCATTAGTGTTCCAGACTACAAGAAACTAAGCAGACAGCCAAATGCAGTGTGCAGACTTAGACTGGATGCTGGTTAAAATAAAAATAGTTACAAAAGACAACCTTGGGAGAATTGGAGATACCTGAATTTAAATTAAATATTATGTATTATTATAGGACAATTATTAATTTCTTAGGTCATAGTGGTACTGTGTTTCTGGTTCTTATTTTTAGAAGTTGTATCCTGAAATATTTAAGGATAAAGTGTCATGATGCAACTTTCAGATGGTCTATATGTATATATATGTATATATGTATATATATGTACACCCATGTAGATACGTACGGGGAGAGGGAGAGAAAATATGGTAGAAAATTCTACCAACTGTACTGCTTCCTACTGATATAAACAAGATCTTTTTGGAGATATGGCTGATTCTAGGTCTGGGGCAGAAATGTATAAGATGAGCCTCAGCATTTTATTATGGCTTATGTCAAGGATGCTACTGAAGTCTACTAGGTTTGTGTAAAAAGACTCAAAAGACAACTTGAAAAGTTTCCTCTGCCCAGACGGGCAATTTGAGCATCGGTGAGGATAGTAACTATGTTTAAATCTGTGAGTTCTTGGCGACATATTAAAAAATAATTGGTCATCCTTGGAGGATGGAGTATTTTGAAAATTAATAAACTAAGGTCAGCATTGAACATTTACTTTGTCTTTTCTATACCACTATACTGCGAGGTTATTAAATAGTAGATGAAGGAATATTTCTTTTTATAGTCAATCTTATTTGGATCCTGATACAAACAAAGTATTAAAACATTCTATAATATGATGGGACATTTGAGCATTTACTGGATATTTGAAAGTATTAAGGCTTTTTTTTTTTTTTGGTATTTTAGTGTTATTGTGGTTATATGGCTTTTTAAAAAATCTTTTAGAGATACATACTAAAATAACCACACACAAAGTGATACAATGTTTGGGTTATGCTTCATAGTGATATGAAAAGGGAGGAGGAAGTGAATAAAATAAGACTTGCCAGAAGTTGATATTTGAATCTAGGTGATGAGCAACTTTTCTTTTTAAAAATATAAATTTTATTGATAGTCTGTCTACTTTTATGTCGGGTAATTGAAATGTAGCTTGCAATGAGAAAATAAAAACGGATACGATGCACACTATATGGGTTATGGACACACTTATAACTTTGATTCAAACTATACGAAAGTAGTTCATATAACCAAAACGTTTGTACCCCTGTAGTATACTGAAATTAACAAAAAAAAAAAAAAATCTTCCTTGCCATTCATTTTTCTGGGATGACAGACACAGCTAATGGTAGATATGAAGTTAACAAGAAATAGTATTTCTGTCAAGGAAATTTCTGCAGCTCTTGTTAAAAAAAAATAAGAACCCTATGAAGTTGCTACTATCACTATCTGCATTTTACAGATGAGAAAACCCAAGCAGAGGACAATAAAGGGAATTGCCCAAGGTCACACACTATGGTTTGTGGTGGAACCAGGTTCCAAATCTGGGCTCTCTGGATCCAAGTCCCTTGTGCTTAACCACAATGATGGAAATCTCTGGGTTGAAATTTTCACTGGGATATTTTTACCTACCACAATTAGCCAAGTTTTCTTTCACATGGAACTTACAAGTAACTTTATGGCTTATATAGAGGGTGCAGATTAAAAATTAGATCTAGGCCAAGAAACAAGGTCATGGGACAGAGGTGCTAAGGGCTTAGGGCTTATGCCTCTAGATTCCCGCCATGTATGAGTTGAATCTGTTTTGACACATGTATGAACAGTCACAGCTCCTCCTTAAGGATAAAAGGGCCTATATTTTGGGAATGGTAAGGATGGGTAATCATGTATTATTCCTTTCATTCATAGGCAAAATAGGAAATGAAAATACTTCCTTTCCTGATTGAGATATGCAATTTCTAAGAAGCGAGAATCTAGGAAATGTTTTTTTTATTGCACTGGCTATAGTAACATTGTTTGATATCTTCAAGCAAGATAAC
Source organism: Eulemur rufifrons (assembly GCF_041146395.1). Lineage (NCBI taxonomy): Eukaryota > Metazoa > Chordata > Mammalia > Primates > Lemuridae > Eulemur > Eulemur rufifrons. The sequence goes on along the minus strand of NC_090997.1, from coordinate 18,472,622 downwards.
TTCCTCATAAGAATGAATATAAAAAGAACCCCAGCATATCAAAAATCTTCCCTATGCTAATGTGTTCAGATATTAGAAACAAATCGATTACATCTATAAAATAGAAAAGAAAGAAAAACGATACCCTCCAGGATGCAACAGGGAGGGTTTTATAAGCTGCCTTAAATCACTCAACCTACAACACACCTAAAATGTTAATTAAGCAACTTTTTTTTATCCTCACCTCTGCTCTGCTGGCTTTAGTAAAAGCCTGTCTGCCAGAGTAACTCTCCACAGGTACCTCCAATTCTGTTTGAAGTTAGTGATCTGGGCTTGGCTCATAACATTCACAGTAGATTTACCTGAAAGATCAATAAAAGCATGTTCAAAGCTAGATTGGCTTCATAGAGCCCAGGATTTTTATTAATTCATATAAACTTCCTAAAACTTTCACTGTAAAGAAAAAAGAAGGAAACTTGAGAATATTCACATTGTAAGAAATTGAATTGGTATCATGGAATTTCAGAATTGGTTTGGAGCTTGTGAATCTCCTTCCATGTCAGAATTTGTGAAAGCTCCAAATGCTGAGTCTTTCTTAAATCTTCTAGGAGGTCTTAGAATCGTCAATCACGTCAAAAAGTGTTTGATAAGTGCAACCTTTTTTCCCTGGATGCTGTGCAAGGTTAGTAACATGGCTTTTGCTCTTTGTGAACAGATGTCACTGGCCTCAGTAGAATATGTATATCTTGGTGTTAACTACATCTTTTTATATTTTTATAGAAGAGTTGAAGAGAGCACAGCAAAGAAGAAATTGAGTTAGTTAAAGAAGCTTTGCTGATTCCATGTGGAAAAGTAGAAGTAGGGTCCCTGGACTTGGGAAAAGAAGTAACTTGGGTAACATTTCAGGGGACATGTAGGAATGGAGAAAAATAAAGAATGCATTTTGGAGTAAAATAGAATTCTGGCTGGAGTGGTCCTGAGTGATTTACTAATCTCCCTGGGTCTCAGTTCCTGTATTTGTTAGTCAGGAATAAGAAAAAAATAACTGTGATTTAAAGGAAATGATCTGTCTTCTTATTTGTAAAGTTATGGATTTAGAAGGGCTATTTTGAAATAATCCCTCGTGAACTATGATTTTTATATTTTAAAAGATGGGGTTGTAGAAGGGAAGATATTAATATTTATGACATATTCTGGGGTTAGGAGAGACTTCTATAAAAACAGTGGTATTTTCACAGCCAGTTGTCCAACATGAGGGTTCTCGGAAAGCTAAGAAAACCAGGGAGTTCCAGCCACAGGGCACAGAGTGGGAAAATTCATGTGTAATTTGATTAGTATTTAGAATTTACTGGAAGTGTAATCTCATCTAAAGACAATTGTTAATTTGTCTTTTCTGCAAGAAGCAATATTTCTGGGTGTTTTTAATTTAGATTTTTTAAGGACAGTATGGTTTGCCTAAGAGTGTAAAATTAGGACCTAGAAACTAATCAACCAGCAGAGAAGCTTTGATCTTTAAAATGCTGGAATTATCTTTAATCAGAGGAGATTTATATTGGCTAAATAGTGGGATTAAGGTGAAATTATCATTTTGTACACTAAAATGTTGATTCTTTCTCTGCTAATGGAAATAATTCTGTTGTCTTAGTATTCCAAAACTGAATAAAAACTCAGTTTTCTCTTTGAACTAAATGACCCACTGCTTTTTAATTGCTTCAGTTTTAAAAATTGTTTTATCCTCTAAGCACAGTTTTAATATCAGTGTTCACAATGGTGAAATATAAATGCTGACCTAAGATTTTATTATACTCACCAATGTTTTAACTTTTTTCTCCTATAGAGTACTGCCTATAATTTCTGGGAAGAAGTTTTTATTATTATAGAACTATCTTTCCCTCTAGAGAAACATCTTGGTATCAGAGCATGAATTTCACCTTTTATTCTGTGCAAACCCTGTTAGGAGCTCTACCAAATGTTGATTTGAAATTTTTTTTTTTTTACAAATATTAAAAAAAACTGTAACAGAAACAATATGTATACTCAACAGTGCTATGTAACATGTTTTACTACCAATATGTTAATATGGGCTACTAAGTTGACCAATTTTTGTGCTTATCATGGAAAATAGTATCCTAATAATTGCATATATTTGGATATTTTGTAAATGTGTCATTGATCATTTATTCGTACACTGAATGTTCACTGACTGGGTTTCAGCCACATTTTACAGAAGCTGCCTATGTGTATTGGTGTCCCAAATTTTAGAATAAGAAACTTTTATTTTATGAGATATTTATTTATTTGTTTAACTTATCCTTTTAAATTGACACTACTGTCCATCTCAGGTAGCAAACACTTCATTATTTTATTATTAATTAATTCATTTATTCATTAAACACTTATTGAGAAACTTCTTTGTGCCAGATTCTGGAATTGAAATTGTGTACAAACAGTGACCCTGCTCTCATAGAATTTAAAGCTAGTGGGAGAGACATATAGTCACATAAATAATTACACATTGAGGATAATTTGTAATCAAGAAAAATATTAGAGTATTAGGAAAATATAATGGGAAACTTAGTTTAGAATGCAGGGTCAGAAAAGACCCTCTTTATACTGAGGAGTTTAAACTACAACCTAGTAGTTAATTAAGAATTAGATGAAGAATGGGACAAAACAAGCCTTTGCAAAGAGACCCTGAGAGGGGAAAGCACCTGGACCACTGGTGGACCTGGAGAAAGCCAGCATTGCTGAGCCAAGGCAGCAAGGATGAGAGGGGAGCAAGACAGAGTGAAGACATAGCTAGGACATGCTCATAAAAGCTCTTAAGGGCAAGGATAAGGAGCTTAGATCCCATCCAAGGTCAATGAAAATCCACTTAGGAGTTTGAGTTGGGGGAGTGATAGTGTTTTTCAAAAATTATTTTGGCAGTTATAGAGAATGGATTTGGAGACGTACTATAGGTATAAAGGAGATCTATGAGGCGAATACAAGTTCAGATGAAAATTGCTGGTGGTAGTAGACATAGAAAGAACCAGTTGGATTTAAGATCTACTTTGAATATGAAATTAGTGTAACTTGATACTGGGCATGAATGTGTGAAGGAAAGGATGATGTCAAATATGCTCCTGAATTACTAGTGTGAACACCTGGGCGGTTAGTGGTCAGAGACAGAAAACACTGGAGAAGGAAATTTTGGGGGGAAGGATAAAAGAGTTCAATTTTGAACATATTAAATTTGAGGTATGTGAGAGACATCAAATAAGGAGATTGATCTAGATCTCAGAAGGGAGTTGTGAGAAGTGTATATGAATTTTTGAGTTATTGGTGGATGGGGGTAGTTGAAGATGGAGGATGCGTCAGAATTATCTGTTGGGCACATTGTAAGGATACAAAATTTCAGTTAGATGGGATGAACAAGTTTAAGAAGTCTATTGTACAGCCTGGTGACTATAATAAATGACAATTTATTACATTCTTGAGGAATGCATGGAGACTTCCTATGTTAAGTGTTCTCACCACAAAATTGATGACTAGGTGAGGTTATGATATATTAATTAGCTAGATTTAACCACAATGTATATATGTTTCACATCATCATATTGTATACAATAAATACATACAATTTTATCTGTCAATTTAAAAAATAAATCTGAAAAATAAAGAAACATTAAAAAAAAGTATTTACATCTTGCAATACCCTATATCTATATATCTGAATCAAATTGTTCATATGAAACAGGTTCTACTAAACTGTGTTAGTTTATGGGGTAAATGATTACAATAATTATTGTGGTCAAAGTCATTTGCCTGAGTACAACCTAGGTGTATATCCAGGAGCATGTCTGAGTCAGAGAAGATGTATCACTCTCGGTGGTTTTCTTGTATTCTCCCCGAGACTGCAGTATGTCTAAAATATAGACATATATTTGGAGGAACTCTCTAGAGCTTCAAAGACCAGAAAGTGATTCCCTTTAAAGAGTGGTTATCTATAATCTAGAAGGTAGTAAAGATTATTTTTATTAGATTAAGTTTTTCTCATCACCAACGTGGCTCATCCCAACAAGCACAGAAAAGAGATTGAACTTCAGACCTCCCTTCTCACTTGTAGCATGGTGCTGGTTGCACTATTTAGCACTGGCCATCATTACAAGGCATCAAACAATACCTTCCACATATTTTGATTCTCCTGCCAAATCCTTAACAAATACAGGTGTTGTCATTTGAAATCTAATTACAAACTCCTTTACGGCAGGAACCATTCCACATATTTGTAGATTATCCTGCATTTAGCAAAGTATCTCACAAAGTGTTTTGGAAATAATGTTGGTTTATTTGATTTGTCATTTTGCTCTGGAGACTTCATGAACCTTTTGGGGGACAAAGAGATATTTTTACAAATAAAAACAATTTGATCTTTTTTGATTTAAGGTGGTATCTTCCAGATAAATATTTAGTTTTATTTGGGTAACTTCTTAGTCCATTCGAAGTTCACATACATTGAAGGTTGCTTCTTTCCTTTCTAAAGGAAACTGCCCAGAGTGGTGTCTGGTGCAGGGAGAAGGTAATATACCATGGATCTGTGGGCATGTGGGTATGCATACACATGCAATTTCTTTCTCTTCCTTGGTCTCAGTTAAGGTGCTGACAGTTTGGGATGGTTGATCTTGTCTCATCTTTGGACTTCTGACAATGGTGTTCAGTGGTGGGTGGGCTGATGTAACTTGTTTCTCTTGGACATTGCTCCAACCCTTGTTGACAAAGAACACAGTCACTATCCTAGTCTCTGGTTACAGAGTTTCTGGGAGCTATTAATAGCTTGTGATCTTTCCTGCTCTGGAACTTTGATTCTCCCATTCTCCTAGAGCTTCCACACCTCCTAGAGCTTCTCAAGGCAATTACCTCTGCACAATTTGGAATTTCAAGGGTCTGCAAGACTAACACACCTGGGCACCTGCCTCATATATTTTTAACCTGCCACCTGTTGCTATGTTGACTGTAGCATCATATTCAGTGCCTGCCATCTCAGGTAGTTTTGCTGCCTTCCCTATGCCATGCCCTAGGAAGTAGGGTACTGTCATTCATGGGCTCAGATTTTCTCTAGATCTACATGGAGGTTTTCACATCCCTAACATCCATCTCCCTTGCAGATGCTCATGATTGATCTCTTGTCCTAGGTTTCTTCTGCCTCTTTTCCGTATCTGCACTAGAACCAGAATGGTTCTTATCATCCTCTTTCTCTACTCTTTAACAATTACCCTCCTAGTCCCATGGTAGCTACATGTTTAGTTTTCTTTATTCATTTATTATTCATTTTTATTTTCATGATATCTCCAAGATGAAGATATTTTGGAAAATAATTAATATATCTGTTTATGTCTATAATAATGACAATGTGAACTTTAATCTGCATTGCCTTTTCTTTCTTTTAATAACATTTTTAGAGTTGAATGGCTTTGCATTATTGCCAGGTGAAATATTTTCCAGAAGAGCTAAATTATTTAGTGTTGCCTTATTGGAATGTTTAGGTATAGATGAAACAAATCTGGAGGCATCACATTACCAGACTTCAAATTACACTACAAGGCTACGGTAACCAAAACAGCATGGTATTAGTACAAAAATAGAGACATAGACCAATGGAACAGAATAGAGAACCCAGATATAAGACCATATACCTACAGCCAACTGATCTTTGAAAAAGCAGACAACAGTGCACACTAGGAAAAAGAAGCCCTATTCAATAAATGGCACTGGGAAAACTGGATAGCCACATGCACAAGAATGAAACAGGACCCCTATCTTCACCACTCACATAAATTAATTCAAGATGGATAAAAAAACTTCCATGTAAGGCATGAAACAATAAGAATTCTGGAAGAAAATGTCAGAAAAACTCTTCTAGATATCAGCCTAGGCAAATAATTTATGACTAAGACCCCAAAGGCAATGAGAGTAACAACAAAAATAAATAAATGGCATTTGATTAAACTAAAAGCTTCTGCAATGCTAAGGAAATAATCAACAGGGGAAATAGACAACCTACAGAATGGGAGAAAATATTCTCAAACTATACATTTGATAAAGGACTAATATTCAGAATCTACAAAGAACTCAAGCAAATCAGCAGAAAAAACCCCACAAACAACCCCATTAAAAAGTGGGCAGAAGACACGAAGAGAAGCTTTTAAAAACAAGATAGACAAATGGCCAATAAACATATGAAAAAATGCTCAATGTTACTAATCATCACAGAAATGCAAATTAGAACCACAATGAAATATCACCTTACCCCTGTAAGAATAGCTTTTATTTAAAAGTTTAAAAACAATAGCCTCTGGCATGGATGCAGACAGAAAGGTGGAAGGAATGCTTATGCACGGTTTGTAGGACTTCAAATTAATACAACCTCTATGGAAAACAGTATGGTGATACCTCAAAGAACTAAAAGTAGATGTACGATTCGATCCAGCAATCCCACTACTGGATATCCACCCAAAAGAAAAGAAAAGAAGTCATTTTATCAAAAAGACACCTGCACTGGAATGTTTATTGCAGCACAATTCCCATTGTAAAGATGAGGAATCAACCCAAATGGTCATCAATTCATGAGTGGATTTATAAAATGTATATGTATACCATGGAGTACTACTCAGGCCATAAAAAGGATGAACTAATAACTTTTGCAACAATTTGGATGAACTGGAGACCATTCTCCTAAGCAAAGTATTTCAAGAATGGAAAAACAAATACACCATGTACTTGCTATTAAATTGGAACTAACTGATGATCACACATGTGCACAGAGGGAAGTAAAACTCATTCAAATAACATCTTTAGTTTTTTAAGTAACTGTCAAATTGGTCATGCCATTTTATATTCCTACAAGCTAAATATCCTACTCCAGTGGTGCCAACTCTGGATAGAGATTCTATAAAAGTGGGATTCTGGTCCAAGTTTGTTCATTAACCAATTATAATGAATTACCTTGATACAAATTTTTCTGACTCCAATTTTCCTCATTTATGCAATGGACATGAAGAGAACTACTGACCTTTGACTGTTGTAAATGTACAATGAAATGATATGTCTAAAATACAAAACAGTTGGGAAAGATTCTCATGTTTAAATAGAATTTTATGGTTCAAAAAACTTTTGAGAGTTTATCATATCATTTAATTGATGTAAAGGAGTGTTTCATAAATGAAAAGTATATACATATTTCTATGAATTCAAGCATGAAAATCATTGGGAAATGGCACAAATTTAACAGAAACATAAAACTATATTAAATCATCCCATAATTTGCCTCATATATTTTTAATAAAATTTTTGAGATAACTGCATGTACATTCATGTGTAGTTGTAAGAAATAATACAGAGATAGTCCATGTACCCTTTGTCCAGTTTCCTCCAATGGTAAAATCTTATAGTACAGTATCATAACCAGGATATTGACATTGATACAGTCAAGATAAGGAGAATTTCCATTACACAAGGATTCATATTGTCCTTTTATAGCCACCACTATTTTCCTCCCATCAGCCCCCTCCTTATTCTTAACCCCTGGCAACCATTGATCTATCTCCTTGACTGTAATTTTTAATTTCATGAATATTATATATAAATGGAATCATACAATATGCAATTCTTTGAGATTGGCTTTGTCTTCACTCAGCATGATTCTCTAGATATTCATCAAAGATGTTTTGTATTTCAATAGTTCATTCTTTTATATTTCAGGGTAGTAATCCATGGTATGGATGTACCACAGTATGTTTAACCATTCAAAGATATGTTTCCAATTTTTAGCTATTAGGAATAAAGTTACTATGAACATTTAGAAACAGCTTTTTTTTTGTGAACTTGTTTTCTTTATCTGGAATAAATGCACGAGAGTACTAGGGGTTGTATGATAGTTTTTGTTTGTGTGTTTGGTTGGTTTGATTTAAAAAAAAAAAAAACCTGCCAGACTATTTCTAGAGTAACTGTATCATTTCAATTTCCGCCAGCAATTTATGAATGATCTAGTTGTTTTGGTTTTTTTTTTTTTTTGCGTCCTCACCAGTATTTGGGGGTGCCACTATTTTCTTTTTAATTTTAGCCATTCTGATAGGTGTGTAGTGATATTCCATTGCATTTTTAATTTGCATTTCATTAATAGCTAATGAAAATAAATGTATATCTTCATATCAGGGAAATTTCTGTTCATACCTTTTACCCATTTTGTAATTGGATTTTTTTCCTGTTTGAGGGTTCTTTATATATTTTTATATATGTGTGTGCATATATACACATATATAAACATATGCACACACATATATACATATATATATGATACTAGTCTTTAGTCTTTATCATTCATTCTTTCTCTCTACATATACATGTATTATTTTTTTCTGAACCATTTGTGGGTAAGTTGAGATATGTTCTTTTACTCCTGAATACTTTGATATGCTTTTTCCGGAAACAAGGACATGCTTTTATGAAGTCACAGGAAATTATTACATTCAGGAAATTTAACATTGATACAATATAGTCCATATTTAAAGTTCATTGATTGTTCTAGGTTTCTCAGTCTTGTCATTATACACGTTGTGGGCCAGATAATCCTTTGTTGTGGGGAAACCACTCTTGTTTTATTTTGATTAATGTTTGAATGATATATATTTTTCTATCCTTTTATTTTCAAACTACGTATATCATGTTACTTCAAATGTGATTTTTGTATATGGCATATAGTTGGGCCATATTTTTAAATTCACTCTGCCAAACTCTTTTAGTTAATATTTTCAGATCATTTACATACATTTAATATAGTTGTCAATATTTGGCACATATGTCTGCCATTTTATTTTTGTTTTCTGTTTGTTCTAGCTAATTTTCTTTTCTCTGTTTTCTCTTTCCTGCCTTCCTGTGCTATACTTGAACATTTTTTTCGAATTCCATTTTGATTTATCAATAGTATTTCAGTGTATCTCTTTGCTCCAGGTATTACATTATATGTATATAACTCATCACAGTCTACCAGGGTAGACATTTTACCAGTTCCAGTGAAGTTTAGAAACCTTACTTTCTTTTACCTCCATTTGCCTTATCTTGTTTACAGTAGAAGTGCTTTAAATATTTTACCTGTATACATTTAAAATCACATCAGACAGTGCTATCATTTTTATTCAACTGTTAAATCAGATCTAGAAAACTTAAGAGGAGAAAGAAAATGTATTATACCGGCTAATATTTTTAGTCTTTCCATTGTTCCAATATTTTTAGTCTTTCCATTGTTTCTTCCTGATGTTCCGAGATTCTGCTTTTTATCATTTTATTTCTGTTTAGAGAACTCCTGTTAGCTATTCTTTTAGGGCAATTTTTAGCTTTTCCTTTATCTCCGTGTATCTACATTTCACCTTTATTCCTGAAAAATGTTTTTTTAAGATGTAAAATTATGAGTTCACAGTTTTTTCTTTCTTTCAGCACTTGAAAAATGTTATGTCACTTCCTTCTGGCCTCCACAGTGGTGTCTGATGAGAAATCCACTGACATTTAAATGGATTTTTCCCTAAAGTTAAGGTGTCTTTTCTCTCCTGCTGCTTTCAAGATTTTTTTTCTTTGTCTTTAGTTTTGAGAAGTTTGACTAAGATGTGCCTTAATGTGAATTTTTTTTGGAGGGGGGCTTTTCCTGTTTAAGGTTTGCTCAGTTAAATCTGTAGGTTTATGTTTTCTGTCAGATTTTGCAAGTTTATAGCCATTATTTCTTCATTTGCCCTCTCGCCCTCTTGCCCTCTTACTCCAAATGACATGAATGTTAGGTCTTTTGTTACAGTCCTACATGTGCTAGAGGCTCTGTTATATTTTTTTTAATTGGGTAATTTTCATTGTTCTATCTTAAAGATCACTCATTTCTTTTCTCTGCCATCTCTTGTTGCTTTTAAGCAGAGTCTATTGAGTTGTTTTTTTAAAATGCAGTTGTTATATTTTTCAGTTCTATAATTTCCATTTGGTTCTTATTTATAATTTCTTTTTTTGGGCTAAGACTTTCTATTTTTTTTCATTTGTTTTATTCTCATTAATGCTTGTTGAAGCATTTTTATGATGGTTGCTTTAAAATCTTTGTCAAATAATTCTTATGCCTCTGTCATATTGGTTTTCGCATCTGTTGTTTGCCTTTTTGCATTCAAGGGGAGATCTTCTTGGTTCTTTGTTATGAGCAGTGATTTTTGTTTGCAATGGGGACATTTTGAACATTATAAGACTCTGGATCTTATTGAAATCTGTTGTTTAACTGGCTTCCCTGGATGCCGTTCTGGTAGGGAAAGGGCAGGTGGTGCAGCCTCCTCACTGCCATGCAAGAACGGAAGTCTGGCTGCCCACCCCCCTCCTTTGACTCCTGGCTGGGGAGAGAGTTTTGACTCCCCACTAGACATCCACTGTTACCACCCTGGCTGAGAGGGACGGGATTGCCCTTTATCACTCAGCAGGTGGTCCTTATGTGACTATACCATGATGATATTTGCAACTCGATTTGTTTATTTACTCAAAAATATTTTTTGAAATCTATCCATGTTGACAAATGAAGTCTAATTTCATTCACATTGGTGGCTTCTAGGGGCTCGGGGTGACAGAATAGCAAACTGTTCAATGCCTGGTTGACACATACATCTCAGAGATGTGCATTATGTACGTGCCATCGTTTAAAGTCAGGAAATAGCTTTGACATTAAGAGACAGGCATTGCTTGGATAAAGAGAAGCTATGCCTGGCAGATCTAGGAGAGGGCACGTACACTACCCCGGGACTGCAGTGTCCAAAGGACCACCGGGTTATGGCAGGGATGTGAGGAATAAACAGCACATGTCTGCTCTGGTCTCGGGAAGTCTTCTGAGTGTGGGTTGGCAGATGTGTGTGCTGAGGGTTAGAGAAAGGCACAGGCTTTTCTCTCTACATAGACTCATCATTGACTATGGCAGAGAGGGTGGGCTTAGTCCTCAACTACATGTCCCACATTGTAATGTCTATTTATGGAGCTATTATCATGTCTTTTTTTAAGAATACTTAGTTAATATGAGTTAAAAAGATACTTAACGGGTCTAATTGCTAATTAATGTGAGTGACCAGGGTTTCTGGAATTCTTTGATTTTGCTGGGCTTTTTCTTGGTTTGCCAGAGGCCAGTTTAGACTGAACTGGAAGATGGTGAAAGACTTTTGGCCTTCTGGGAAACTCAGTGACATTTAAAGACGACTGGGGCCTAGTTTATGCATATCTCAACTAATTAAAATCAAACAATAATTGTGGGGACTTGGTCTCTAGAATTCTAATCAGCCTTGAAACAAATGAGTCATTTTACGAAATTCTGTTTTGAAGCTTTTTTTGCGAATGAGAGTTATATTTTTCCCATACGAGGCTCATACTCAGACCCCTTCTGGATCTTAAGCATTGTGAGTTTGCAAGAGAAACATTTATTGGGGGCTGAGGGAGATAGCACAATAAAAATCTTATTATTTTAATCTTATTTATATTGCTACCCTCTCATTATTTCTGTATTGTGATGGCTAGGAATTCTTTGCTGTTTTTCTTCCCTTTCGTTTTACATTTTTGTTTTGCTAACATTACATTTATGTACCTTTGAGCAAAAATATTATTGGAGCCACATGACTGAGCTAACATTACATTTACAAGTTATTTTATTAAGCTGCATTTTAATTTTATTCTATTTGTCCTCATTAAACAACTGTTTGCCCCCTCAGGCATTTTAAAGCTAACTTTCTGACTCTATATTGGTTCCCAGCTTGTAAAAGTTAAAGCTTATTTGAATTTTTTTTGCCTAGGACTCTTTTGAAAATACACACAAAAATCAACTTAAGAAATTCTAATGTGCTGTATGTGTATACCTGCTTTGGTAACATAACTCTAAATGATAATAGTCATATTTGAGTGAAAGATTTTCTCTAGCTAAAAGGGATATGTGTGTGTGTATCTATGTATCTACACAGTATGTAAGTTTACAATGTGTCTATTCTGTCTGGGACTATAAGAAGTCAATTATTCTAAGTGCCCCTGTGGTGTTCAGAGTCCGTCTTTACCTGCCTTTCCCCCCCCCCTCCTTCTACTTCCTCTTGCTTTTCTTTCTATAATACTTCACTGGAGGAAGTGGAAGGAACAGGAGTAAGCATGAAGAAGGGGAGAGGGGACAGCGTGGGCCACTCCCACAACCCTTTCCTAACGTCCTTTAAGTTCCACCATGCTGCATTTCTCCACGTCTTCCCACCCTTCTAGGAGAGGGACTGAGAAACAAATCCAGACATCTGGATCCTACCAGCTCAGTATGGGTTGTTACAAGTTGTGACTGTTTGAATTTATTCAATCACTCTAAATTGTTGTTTACTTCAACGTTAAGTTAGGGGATCAATCTTGTTCTTTAGGGTTCTTTTCTAGATTTGAATCGGTAATTATTTTTCATTCTCTCTTTTTTATGAACATCGTTGTACCTCAATTGCTTTATCATTTCGTACATCGATTTTCTTCCCCTCTTCAATCTTTTCTCTCAATACTGTGGTTGAGATCGGATTGGGGCTGGGTAAGTAGATGAAAAAAAAAAAATTTTTTTTTCAGTAACAAGGGAAATGTTTTCCTTTTTGTTATCTAAGCCATTCAGAATTCTTTCTTTGTTTTCTACATTAGTGCCATATTCATGATGTGTTAGTTCAAATTATTAGTGTTTTACTTTTTCTTTTTACTTATCTACTCTGGAAAGGCCATTTCAGTCAGGATAGACAATTTCATCAACTATCCACAAATGTCAAAAGCCACCTTAAAAAAACCAGAAAAGCTTCCTTCTAGATGGAGTCAGTTATTTGCTACTCAGAGAATAAAACAATCATGTCATCATGGATTTTATACTTTGTTATACCCTACTTATTAATATTTTCATAATGTAATTAAACATTTCTCAGCCACATGACTGAGAGAAGCAATAAAGGGGAAATAATCCTTGCTGAACATCTACTGTGTGCCAGGCAGTTTCCAGGAAGAAGCAAATGTGAACTCTGAGCATAAGTGGGTACTGAAGAATGTGACAAGCTAAACAACTGCTTGAAATGCAGTCTACCATAGGGTGAAAAGTGATCTAGGTTTAGGATCTCTACTAGACTAATATCTTAAACATTTTGAGCTCCATCTTGGACTTTAATATATGATCATGGTGATGTGGGATAATGAAAAACTGTTGTGAATTTCATGGGTGAGTAGGCAGACCGATTTAACGGAAAGAAGATTCCTTCTTTTTTTTTTTCCATTCTAATTATGTGACCTTGGGATGATCTTTAACAAAGTTGAAGATTCTATTGCTCATCTATAAAATGGTAGACAGTAGTATGTAAAATAAACTTATATATTAATTGCTTTCTTTGTTGGCATATTCTTCAAATTTACTGTTATTGCCACCAAATAATCTGGTTATGCCTCTCTTCCAAGTAGAAGAGAGCGGATTTGTGTCCTTGATAATTTACTGTAAATTGCTGTTTCTAATGCAGCTCATACGTGGAACAAAAGCCGTGACTACGTATGGAAAAATGGCAATATAAAAAAACTTCACTTCTCCTTTCACATTTGGGGAAATAGTTCCTAAGTGTGTTTTAGGAAAAGGAGCTAAGTATGTTACTTAAATTGGGTTCAAGTCTTGGCTCTGTGACCTAGAGATGCCATTTAACTTCTCAATTTCCCTACCTCAAAGCGATAGCACTAATATCTGCCCTGCCTAACTCATGGTAGCATCATTAAGATTAAATTTATTTATATTCAGTACTTTTCCTTTCAGTTAACACTGGACAAGATCACTGTGAGGTATATAAATCTATGGGTTGTTCTACTATGTGAAACAATGCTACTAATGCTTTTAGTTTTTTTGTTTTAAGATTGGCATTTATAGTCACACAGTTAAAAGTTTCTGAAAAATTTCTGTGTCCTTAAGAATACCCTACTTGCCTTATTCTTTACAATGCTAGACCAAGTTTTTTTTTTTTTTTTAACAAGCAAAATATGCATAAAAATATGAGGGCATTTACAGTTTGTTTCAGGATGATATTTTGACTCATAGTACTATAAAAAATATAACTGAAGCTGTTGGAACTAACAAAATTTTGTGTTTTTTTCCTTATTCTCAAATGTTAATGAAACTTTCAAAAATGTCAGTTTTCTAAGATAAGAATTGATAGTTTAATGCCATCTTATTCCAATCCTTGTTTTTGAACATTTCAGTATTTGTTAAGCTGAAGTGTCTGTCAGTAAATAATATTCACTCCTGCTTCCTGCTCTTTCTTTTTAATGTTGTGAAAAATTTGACTCTGATGGAAAAATACTGATTAACTATTCCAAAACTATTTTGATCATATTCCAAGACCCAAGTGGTGCATGAATAAGTTCTTTAAGTTTTATATTTTAAAAATAATTGGATCTTTCTAATCCTAGGTGTCCATATCCCATGTGTTAGCTGGCACAGAACTAAGTAAATAACTCTTTTTTGTATTTGCATTTTAATTTCCCTTTAACGGTTTGCAATCTATGTTTTCATACAGAGAATACGCCTGCATTATAAATAGATGTCACTTGAGCTGTCATTTCAAAGATTTATGATAGGAGTCTGAAAGTCTAGAGACTATGTTTAAAGTGGCAAATTTAGTTGGAGTTTTTGAAATATTTTTTAACTATATTCCTTAAGTTGGAAATATATTTAGCCCCCTAATTGGTAATCACAACTGTGGCATGCTGCTTATTAATATGAATTGCATATATGCATCAATTTAAAAAAATTACCAGATATTTTTAAACAAAATAATACATAAAGCACAAAACCAGGTTAACACACTTCCTTTTGTGTGCACACATAATACATACATATATAATATTTCATAAGCACATTCTATCAATACAGATAGAGTTCTCCCAAATACTTGTCAATCTTCTACAAAAAGTTAAAGACATTTTATGAAATTCAAAAGACACATTGGGTAAACGAAAGAAGACTCTGGGATATTTATTTATAATAAATGTTCTCATTAACTATGATCATGGTGAAGAAATCTCCCATGAATTCTACTTTAAAAACTTCATTATATTGCTCCTGTTCCTTACCGAAATATACTTTGCAGTGGGAAATATTTTAAACTAAAGACTTCCCATCTGGCCCTGCCAAGGTGAATTTTTCCTTCACAGCCTTGACTTGCAGTCGAAGTTGATGTGAGAGTTTGTCATGGTTGTTTTGACAGTCCGGTCATCCTAATCCAGGGATCCGATCCCTGTGGTTTGTCAATTATCCTGCTAACCCTACAGCGAGAGCAACACTCAAGACACTGAACTGTCAACCAATAACCAAGAAATAATGTCAGGAGCCAGAGAGGCAGGAGCGAGAGGGGGAATGCTTTCGAAAACAGAAGTCAGCCTATCATTCAGCATTTATTTTATTTATAGAAGCTTCTAACAAATTAATTACTGGAAATCACATGATGAAATGCCATCCATTGCTTTGGAGATTCTTTTGTGTCTAAATTAAAAAAAAAACAAAGATTTGACCGCCAGTGTAAGTTTTGCTAACGTAGGGTTCTGGAACATAACTCTTTACTGAAAATTGCTAGATCACCCAAACTTAATTTGATGGTTAGTGATTTTTTTTTTTTTTTTTTTCACCTGCCTCATGTTTACTTGTAAGATCTTTAGGGAAAAAAATAATGCACCTGGGGACTATGTGTGTGCTCATGAAAATCATTTTTAAAGTTAGTAGGAGTCCCACTCAAAGGGAAATTAGCATAAACAAGGGATAAATATGGGATGGAGTGTGGAATTGTGTGTTGTGAATGACAAAAATACTTTCAGAATCAAGAATGTCCAGGAAAAATTGTTTTTGAACAAGCCACATTGTTAACAGAGTTTAAGGGAACAAATAAAAGAGACTTACTTATAAGTGACAATGGTATCTATGTTAAAATGAAAAAAAAAATAGTGAAGCTTTAAATCTGTGAATACTGTGGACGATGGCTCAGTGAAACTCAAGTGACATTACCTAAAATCTATAGGCTTTCATTTTGCTCTAGTTCATAGTCCCTCTGTTGCAAGTGTGTGTCAGTTCAAAAATCCACTATACACACAAATGGTAGCTCATAATTAACAAAATGAGCCTGGGATTTTCAAATAAGTGCTTGTTAGCTATATCCAAATGAGCTTTTTTTAATTGCATGTGTTTACTCAGGAAAATGTTGAATGAGCCAGAGTTCCTGCTCTGTGAAGTGAGGTTTGGCATTCAAATGCATTTTGTTAAATTCCAATAAATAAACTGGCTCTTGAAATGTATGAATAAAGAACATATCTTTTCCTGGTTTGAGAAATTTTAAAGTCATTTGTAAAATAATGTATATTTATTTTGGGCAATAGTCCAAAATATAAAGAAAAAACAAAAATATAAATATAATGCCAACATTCATAGATAATTACTTTTAGAATATGGTGTATTTTCTTCTGATATATATTCTGGGTATATTCATGCCTTTATTTTTTGTATATATTTTTATATATATATATATATATATAGTGTATATATCATTTTGTTCTCTCCCTCCCTCATTCTCTATTTCCCTCTCTCTCTCTCTTTCTTTCTTCCTTTCTTTCTTTCTTTTCTTTATTTTTAGGAGATGGTGGTCTTACTCTGTTGCTCAGGCTGCAGTGCAGTGGCATGATCATAGCTCACTGTAGCCTCAAAATCCTGGACTCAAGTGATCTTCCCACTTCAGCCTCCCAAGTAGCTGGGACTATAGGTATGTACTACTACACCTGGCTAATTTTTTATTTTTTGTGGAGATGGGATCTTGCTATATTGTCCAGACTGGTCTTAAACTCCTGGCCTCAAACAATCCTCCTGCCTCAGCCTCTTGGGATTACAGGTGTGAGCCACTGTGCCTGGCCACTTTTTTTCATTTAATGAACATATTCCCATATCATAGAAAATTCCTTGTAAATATAATTTTAATGACCTCATAACATTTTAGTATATGGATATATCATAATTTACTGAAATAATAGTCTAATGTTGAACCTTAAATTAGTTAAATTTGAAAAGAAATGAAATGACTCTGTAAGGAATAACTCTTATTTCTGATTTACATCAAACATTTCTAATTTTCATTTTAGGATGGATTCTTTCAAGTGAAATTATTAAGTTAAAGGGCATCAGTTATTTTCATCATCTGGGAGGACTTCAAATTGCATTTAAATTTAATGATTAGCTCTAGAAATTACCTTAGTTCCCTAATATATTGCTAATTGCTTTTTTTTTTTTAGGCTATAAAATGTGTAGCAGACATGTAATTATTAGTCAATAGGTTTTCTGAAAAATAAAAACATATCCTGGCTGAAGACTAATCCTAGAATAAGAAATATTTGTGTTTTGGCCTAGGCACTTTTTGGCAGTGCTAGTAGCTTAAGCAAAAACTAATGTGGTGGGTGACAGGTCTCAGTGTTACTTCATTTTAACTGTGTGTTCTGGGACAGATTTCTTAATCTCTGTTCTTTAATTTATCTTTCTGCATAATGAAGGTGATATTATTGCCCACGTTTTGGGGTTGTGAAGAGCATTAACGTGCCTGATCTACATAGCACAGTGCCTGACACAACAGAGCCCCCAGTGAATGTTAGCTATTTCTTGAATATAGTCATTATTGAATAAAAATATATTGGGATTTTACGAGTTTTGCATTTCTTATGAGGAAGTCAAAGATGGCAATAATTTTCACTATGTACATAAACAGGCTTTTAGTTGTGTCCATAGCAATTTCTTTTCAAAAAGCACAATTCGATATAGTTGTAATTATTCTTGCCTGTCCGAAACCACAGAAAAGTCAAGTATTAGCAAGTGTCTGTGTTTGGGTTATGTCTCCTGTTAGCTTAAATGTTAGGGTACTAGGTTGGTACTACATGTTGTCATCCAAAGCTTTTCAAACTTTCATGTGCGTGTGTATCATCTGGGGATCTTATGAAAAGGCAGACTGTGATTTGTTAAGTCTGATTTCTGGGTAGGGTTTGAGATTCCCCATTTCTAGAAGATCCAAAGTGATACCGATGATCCAATGCCTACACTTTTGTGTAGCAAGGATTTAGAATATAAAATAAAGCTATTGGAGTTTAATATTCTGTTTAGCACTTTGCTTTGGGCATTTTGTGTATTTGCATATTATAAATTTGAATCTCCTCAGTGTTCTGCAAAAGCGAGAAGTCAACAAGTTTATGTAAAACTAATATGCTCAAACATTTGGCAAATAGGCGAACAGGATTAAAAAAGCCCAACCTTCTATCCACTGATCTTTGGCTGTCTCTGCAAATATGACATCAATATTTTGTGCCAGGTTATGGGCTTTTTCATCTCTGGCTGCTTCTCAACGCCACAGTCACTACAGAACAGAACAGTCTGTTCTTTTCCTTTCAGCTGGCTCCTACAAAGGCACAGAAGTATGAATGAAGTCCCACCAATATTGGGCAATAATGACCATAACAAGGTCACATCCCTCACATTCCTCACTCTGGCTGTGCTTTTTGCCAAAGATCCTCATCTGCTCACCACAATCTGGGTATGCAGCAGTGCCTGGGGACATATGAAGTATTGGACAAGTTTGCCAAATCTTCCTGGAGCATCATTTTACTTGACTTAGAAAAATTTACTGATGGAAGCATGGATCATTTATAGCATAACATTTGTGTGCATTTAAAAAACGATATGAGGGTTTGTAATAGGACACCTTTGGCTATATTCCTAAACCCCAGGGATATTGTTTCACATTATTCTATAATTTGAACTAAATTCAGGGGGCAAATATAAAACTTATTAGAAGTGAAAAGAACAAGAGAACAAATCCCGGGAGGCGCTATGATAGGAACATTGACTTACGCCAAAATACTTAGTTTCTAATCCTTGATCTGCCACTCATATCCTTTATAATTCTTTAACTTTCTGGGCCTCATCCTTTTTCTTATTGCAAAACGAAAGAATTAGACTGATTCTGCGGCTCTTGCAAGCTCTGGTATTCTATGATTTTATGATTGAATTATTCTTTTCCACTGAGAATATTATACTAATTCGTAGGCAGCCAGTTGACTATTTTGTGTGGTAGAACCTTCCCCAGGCCTGGCTTCTATGGTAGTCCCCATCTGTGACCAGAACTGTCAATCATTCTGTGATTGTTTCCACTGTTTTGCAGAGTCAAAGACCTACCCTAGAGATGGAGTTTCATTTGAAATACAATTGAGTGCACATAGTGCTAAAAAATGTGTCACCCCACATGCAATGGGGTAAGTCTCCAAAAGAATTTATCTCCTAAATTTAGGGTATCAATGAGGCAATGTAAACCACCAGAACAGCTACTTGACAATTTGTCACTCAACTTCAGCAAAACTATAGAGAAACAGCACAATGAATTAATGAATAGCAACAAATCCCCATGACAACATGTTAGTTCATTAAAATTTTATCAGCATTCTTCCTAAGGAAAGTGTGCCTTCTGTTCTATGTTGAGTTTCTTCAACATTGTTTTACAGCCAATTCACAGCATTCTGGTGCTTCAAAATTAGTTCCTGTGGAGAGTGAGATACACATAGACTCTATATTGTGTCACACATGGGTCTCCTGGGTGTCACGATGAAATATTGCCTGCATTTTTGTGTATCTTGTGGCTTAAACATTAACACGCATTTCCCTACTGCCTTTTTTGAAGATTAGATTAATTAGCTGAAAATCCATCCGTGTGTTAATTTTTTAGCAGATGCATTAAATTGCATTTTATAAATATCTTTCTTATATTTAACAAAAAAAAAGGCATCAAATGGGAGGAAAACTGCAAAATATTTGTGCTCGCTGCCACAGTGGCATTTTCCCTCTGGCTTTGGAAAACAAGAAGATACAGCTTTGACATTTTCCTTGGATTCTTTTTTTCTCCTTGAATTTTATTTTAACATGTAACCCAGATGTTAGTGGTCTGGGTGTTCCCAAACCTTCCAGCTTATAAGGGCACACTTCCCCTTTAAAATTTAGGGAAAAAAAAATGTCTCATAACCCCATCCCACAAACAATAGGAAAATCAGCACAGTTCTTAATATTTTTGAGGGTTGTTGAGAGGATTACATTTGTCTATTCAATTTCCACTTCTACTGAATTCCTGATCTCATGTCTCTCCTTTTATAAAATGACCTAAATGGACATATAAACGGCTCTTTTTTTATTGACTTGAAATACTATAAATAGGGATCAGAGCAATTTAGCAATCTCTTTATTTAGCTACACAAATTGAGAATTATGATCTGTGAAATCACAGATTTACACCACTCACCTATATATACACTTAATAATGTGTATATTAAAAGTAAAAGATCTTTTATTTTTCACAGAAATTGAGGGAATTATTTTCAATACATCATATAGGCCATTAAATGTGTTTACAATGGAGTCTTCTCGTGAGTTAATTAGTGTAACTTTGATATGGCAAAATTTAGCAAAGTATATCAAATAAAATTGCATATATCCCTTGACCTGAAAATTTTACTTATAGGATATGTCAAAAATAGTCAGACATTTGCACCAGAATTAAAGCACAAGGGTATTCATGACACCATTGTTCATAACAGCAAGAAAAATATGGTGCAAATCTAAATATCTGATAAGAAGAGATTGATTAATATAATTTGTTACATCCTTAATGGAATACTAATCAATCATCAAAAATAATGAGGCAAGTGTTGGTTTACTGGCATAGTGGATTATTGACAATACTTTGGACAATTATAAGTACGTATAATATAATTGCATTGTTGTCCGAAAGTGTCAGAAAAAAAAATTTGAATATTTGTGTGAGATGAAGTCTAGAAAAAAAGGTACCAGAAAGTTCATAGTATTTCTCACTAAGTTGTGAAATTTAGAGTGAATTGGTATTTTCTTTTTATGCTTATTTGTATTTTCTAATGTTTCTGTCATGGCCAGGTAATATTTAGTAATTTCTTAAAAAAAGAAAAACAATGTTTTGAATCAAAAACTTTAGGGAAACCAATTGCAAGAATCACTTTTATAAGATAAGTAAATTCATAAAAATCACATTACTTGAATTATTTTTAGCAAGATTTCTCAACAACTTTAGATATTTTGGGCCAAATAATTCCTTGATGTAGGGGCTGGTCTGTGTATTGAAGGATATTTAATAGTATCCCTGGCTTCTACCCACTCAATGTCATTACCCCCCTGATGATTCTTAATTCATAGATGGAACTTTCATCTGCTCTCACTTGTTTATCTGTCTTGTAATATTTCCTCTTTTCATGCCTTCATCTTGAAGGAGAAGTTGTATTTTCTTCCCTTCAGAGAAAGCCCCAATTCAGAAACTGGGCTGGAGTATTTGACAAAGTATGAATGGTTTAGAACACTGGATCTTAAAAGGGTTATTTGTTAATATAGTCACCATGGCTAATTGCTAGCATCAAAGCTATCAAGGGGACTTATGTCTCCAAATCCAAATGCTCTAGACCAAAAGTTTACCTTAGAACAGTAAGAGATTACTTAGATTATTCCATAAGTCCTACATTTAAAAATTCTTTAGTGTAAATATAGATATATTCTTATGCTGACTCTGGAAAATGTATTATTCTTAGGATCAGAAGACATGCTTTTGAATTTGTGAGCCTGCCACCTACCTGTTAACATTACCCTAGCCAACTCTTTTAACTTCTTTAAGATGAAGTTTTATCATTTGGAAATAAGGGTAATATTAACAGCCCTACTTAATTACATGATTATAATAAATAATAAGTGCATTTATGCTTGAAAGTGCTGTGCAAATTGCTAAGGACTCCATACCCTTTGGGAATTTATTTCTCATGGAGGTTATGAGTGGCTGAGGTTGCTATGGCAACTTTCTGGCTTATAATGTTCCAAAAGCAAGGACTAGTATATACATGTCATCTATTTACACCTAGAAAGTAAACGGGGCAATTAAGGAACTTAACTTGAATTTTTTTCACTTGTATTTTCTGAATGTCTCTGTTCCATATGTCCATGCCTCAGTATTCACAGTAAAAATTAAATAGACCTTAGATGCTGGTAGATATGAAATATAAAGTTAAAAAGAAAAGAAGAAGTAAAAGTAAAATAAAGGTGAATTCTTAAAAAAAATCAGAGAAATTAGGAAACACATGTTTGAGCTTATTTCAAGAATTTCCATTGTGAGATTTCCTCTGATAGTTTTCTCTGCTTTATTCAACCCTGTTAAAATGAGTCAACCAATGGGGCTTCTGCCATATCTCCCAGGAGCCTCTCCTACACTGTAATATAACTAAACATTAGAATATCTTTTTCTGGTTAGCTGTCTCACAGATTCTCTCCACAACATCCCCTGTGGATTTCAGAAAATTATTACAAACTAGCGTCTGAACCAGAATGGAAGATATGTCAGCTAACTCCCTTGCCAGCTAACTACTATGCTTGCTAAGTTCAAGATTGTAGACTGACAACTTTAAGAAAGCAATAATAAAATGTATTAAAAACATATACCAATCAACCACTTTATTTAACTTTCATTTATTCTTTCTTACTTTTCAGTTCTTCCAAGTTAAAATATGAGGTTGAGCTTTTCAGATATGATGCCAAAGAGATGATAATATAGGAAAATGTGGTGTGTGTGTGTGTGTATGTATGTGTGTGAAACAATCTCTGAAAAATGGATAGAACATAGCACTGATAAGGAAATTATTTAGTAAGTGGTGGGGATAGTTCCAACATGGAAGACACATGCAAGATAATATTAACGTGCTATCTACCATGTGCAAAGATGATGCTACAAATCCTATGATCAATAAGAAAAATATTTTCAACTTATTTTCCAAGAACTGGGAATGGATTTGGGATTAACTTCTTTTGTCTCGTCTTGTTCAGTCTTCCTCATGGAAAATAGCACATATTTGAAAAATGTTTTTTCAGTATAGTCTTAGATCAAGGGACAGCTTATAAAGAGTTAACAGCCATAAACTTATACATATAAGGACCTGGAAGAGAGCTCAGTTTGTCTAGGAAAATGATTGAATCAGTTATGAACAGCCATGATAATGGCAGAATATTCGTGTACATGTGTAGTTATCCAACAAACTGCAGAAATTGACAATGTTAAGTTCAGGGCAGAGATACATGAGAAAAATAGGTAAAAATTTAACCACTAATATTGGAAGCTGTAAAAGTGGGTGAGATGACCAAGATCAAAGAGCAAGCATACAAAGTTGACAAATATCTGACATTTGTCATTATATTTTTCCTATATTTATTGTTTGCATCTCGCACTTTACCTTATGCTCTGTGAGAGCAGTGTCCAACAGTTTTGTTTACCGCTGTGTCCTAGCACCTACCATATTGCCTGGAACATAGTCTCATTGGATGAATGGGCTGCAATAGCTGTAACTCATAATTTGGTATAGAAATTAACTTGTGTTTTGTTGTTGCTGTTATTGGTTTTAATTGGAGCAAACTCATCAACAAGAGAATTTAAAGGTAATTTACCCCCTCCCCTCAGATAGGTCTCTATATTCTTTATTTGTGGATTTTTGGGTGATGTAGTGTCAGCAGGAGGAAATTTAAGGCTATCTCTCTGCTTTAGGCCATATAGATATAGAATATCATAAAGGCACACTTCCCACTTTGAATGAAGTGGATGTCTCCCACAAGTGATTATATAGGTAGGATTGACTCAGAATAAAATGTTCTGTGCTTTGTTTCTTCCTCATGAGATTAGTCCAAACTCAACAGAGGTCTCTCTAGACAAGGATAGGACTGTGAAGAGAGATTGCTTTTTCCCATTTTGTGGTGAGGCGTAGGCAACCATTCATCAGGGCAACATAACCATTGCTGGAGTTTATTTTGCTTTTTAAGTTGAATGGTAAGTACATGAGAAAGATTAGTGCTGCATGTCTGTCTCAAATCCTAGCACAACAAATTGCTTCTTCATGTTGAAATGATGCCTTCTACCATCATCTTTTGCCTTAAAACAACCTCTGGACACTTCGTACAATTGAGATGAGTGTTATGGAAGAACACTGACATCTTTGCACTCAACTGGCATGTGCTCCGGACAAGAGGAATGAAACTCTTATTTTATACATATGTATGTATAAAATAAAATATATATAAGATATATTTAATGTTTATATATAATTTAATGTGTGTCTGTATATATATATATATATATATATATATATATATATAAAATGTTTCATCTCTAAGTAGAAGGTGCCATTTACCCCCGTCTCCCTCTGCAGTGGTCTTCATATTATAGACACTGCATAGCTACTGACTCATTGTTTAGTAAAATTAATACTCATCGGTTAAGTTGGAACTACCTCTTGTATACCCTTTGATTATTCTGTGGGGAACATTTTGCTGACAAAAGACCCATCCCTAATGATGAAACTCGTTGACTTATCCAAAATCACATTCTCCTTACAGAAGAAAGGAGAGAAAGATGGAGGGTATGGAAGGAGAAAATCTAGTTTTGATAGGGCCCCTTTTTACTAAAATTGCACTTGATTGTGACAGCTTTAGAATGATATTCCAAAATGCAGTTTGAGTTTTAGAGACTTTATTGACTTAAATATAATTACTTTCTTATTTATTCATTTATTTTTTCTTTCTTTTTTATGAAACGGTTATCTTTTATTTATTATTTTATTTATTTTAGCTTATTATGGGGGTATAAAAGTTCAGGTTATATATATTGCCCATGCCCCCACCCCCATCCCCCTGAGTCAGAGCTTCAATTTTTTCCTCCTCCTTTGTCACTTCATTTACGTATTGCCTCCAACTCCTGGTGGGGATCTCATCAACTGGCATTTATCCTTCCATATTTTATTCTATGTCCATATAACATTTAAAATGGATTTTACCTTGATATGGTTTATTTCATATGTGTTCTTTTGTTCTCGTTTTCCTTGTCCTTACAACGTTTTCAGCAATCCTTATGTTGATGGTTCCTGACTCATCCTTTCACAGCCGTATGTTGTATGTTTCAGGAATGTTTTGGTTGAAAGGGATGGAGAGTTAATCATAACTGGCTTAGACAAAGAAGGGAACGTGGTGGGCTGAATCATGGCCCCCGCAAAGATATCTATGCTATAATCTCCAGAACCTATGAATACGTTACCTCATATGATAAAAGAGACTTTGCAAATGTGATTAAGGACTTTGAGATGGGGAGATTATTCTGTGTTATCCAGGTAGGACCAATGTAATCATAATGAGCCTTAGAAAACAGAGGAAGGAGGATCAGAGTCAACAATAGAAAATTTGGTGATGGAAGCAAGAGGTTGAGTGATGCCGTGAGTTAAGGAATGTAGAAGGTCTTTAGAAGCTGAAAAGGCAAGAAGAAAGCAGATGCTCTGCTAAAGGCTCTAAAAAGAATATAGTCCTGCTGACATCTTAATTTTAGACTTCTGAACTTTAGAGCTGTGAAGGAATAAATTTGTGTTGTTTTAAGCCATTACATTGTGGCAATTTGTACAGCAACAATGAGAAAGTAACGCAGGGTATTTATTGGCTTGTATCTGGTTCAGGTGAGACTGAATCCAGTTTTTTTCCTCTGAGTTTCTAGTTTGAGCTCTATATTTTCATTCTTGCATAAATCTTATAATGAAACATTTATGATTTCAAGTTTAGTATTTGTAAAATGAAACAAACTTGTGAAGCGTTCAGAACACAGAATATTAATGGATTTTTAAAATAATTTCCACCCTCATATATTTTAGTGTCTCACCCATAACTAGTTCTACAGAATTACCTAGTCTTTCCAAACATGGAACTTTTCATAAAAATAACACCTTCCTTTATTTTACCTCATATTTCATTAATGTAGTCAATATTCAATAAAATTTCATAGTTACAATAAATTTGAGAAGAAACATTGATGACTCTTGATAAGGATATTGTTAAACTAGACAGAACCACATTCAGGGTGCACAGTTACCAGTCACAATATTTTACTGAAAGCGTAAAGAGTTAAACTATCTGAATAGAGATAAATTGAGATAACTTATACCATAGCTCCAGCAGACATCTCTGAATCATTATTCCATTGGTCTGGCTTGCCTCACATGCCTGTACTGGACATAATCACCATGGCCAATGGGATATATTGCAGATAATGTCATTTTATTCATTTCAGCAGTCTCTATTTCTTTTAACTTCACCTTTTCCCAACTATAGATACTTGATTTTCTAACCCCTGCTGCAACTAAAGATAGACACATGACCCAGTTATGACTATTGAATTGTAAACAAAAGTCTGCTTGGGGGATTTCTGGGGAAGGTTTCTGTCCCTAATAAAAGGTGGGATGAGTGAGGAACGTATCTTTCTTATTCCACCCTAGCATGCACCTCGCCCCCCTCTTCTTGCTTGTAGGTGCAGTCATGTGATCATGAAGGAAAAGCTCAGAGAAGTTTAAGGACACCTACATATGTTGAAATTATGGAGCTGCTGAAACAAACTGGAACTTATTCCTTAATTATAATTTGGTCACGTTAAGTTGGTTTTTCTCTTGTAGATGATTTCTCCCTACTGATGGACTATGAAATAAACTGATAGGCTAAATGACAATCGTGTACTTAATTCCAGAGATAGGGTGTGTAATGGTTGAACCGTCATGGACTTGCACAGTCTAGACTGAGTCATTAGTCAAAAGAAAACAAAAGTACTTTTATTAAAAGGAGGAGAACATAAATCTTAGATAAAAATAAGAGAAGTCAATCTCACATGGCATCTAAACACTCTACTGTTCTTACACAGTTCCAAAGTTAAAATACAAGCATTAGGTATTGTTTCCAGAGAAACCTAAAGTGCTAAACTCCATTCCTTTGCTTCCCTGAGCCCTGCAAATGTTTCCTTTCCTTCCCTCTTTCCCTAGGATGCTAGTCACTTGTAAATTAGAAAGCTATGTGGAGTAGGAAGATAAGTTGACGTGAGCTAGAGTCAAATGAAACTGTCAAAAGAAGAATGCCAGTCATTTTAAGTCGTTGTCTGAAGTCTGTTTGCCTGTCTCTTTCCTATAGTGTCTGTGAGACAGCTCTTGTTAAAGGTATGTGTCATGTCAGTCAAAAACTATAGATGGTGGAGTTTGAGGTATTGACAATAGATGTTTGCTTTTGTCTCCCATAATCCCATCTCAAAGGAGTATGATAGGTGCTTCTTGAAAGATGCTTCTTGAAAGAAAGGGGATACAAATGATGGATGAAAAATTATAGATAGTAGCCAATATCACCTATTATTTCCTGACTTACCAAATGAATACCAGATTTAAAAAATCTTTACCTTTATTTGAGCACAAAATCATTTATATAACTGATTTTTATAAAAGCATATTGCTTTGCAGCTACATATAAAAATGCATGGCTTGCATAAGTTACAATTCAATAAAGTTACTGACAATCTACTAATTCATGAGCATAGTTTAAAACTATGAAGGGTGATATAAAAATTAGAAGACAAAAATACCTGCCTTCAATTTACTTACAACAGTAGTCGAGAGTAGGGAAAAGGAAGGCAAGATAATTTCACAATTATATTCAAGGAAATTAATTAAGTACCAGAGTAAAGGAACCAATTATGTAGGAATTCTGATTGACATCTGGCTATGGAGTCAGAAAGTCTCCAAGATGATGACATTTAATATATTATTTTAGGGAATGGTTAAAATGAACCCTATACTAAGACAGGAACACTTGTGTGTTAAGCCAAGACCTTTAGTGAACTAGGTATATGATCTAGAAAACAATTATCTTTATTAATTCAGATCTGTCTGTAAGACAAACAGTATTTTATTAATGATAATATTTGCCTGAAATATTTTTATTTTGTCTAGGGAAGTAATTAAATTATTACATGATGTATATTGAGGTATAGGACTTTAAATTAAATACAATGGAAGAATGGAGTGGTAGATACTTTTTATAATTAATTGTGGTATGAATACTAACATCTTTTTTTATTTTTTCTATTTTATTTTTTTACATATTTTTTCATGTTTTCATTTTTTTTCCTAAACTTTACCACTGTACATAACATCTATTTTTTATATAGGAAAGCTCTAAGAATAACAATCATTCATTTTCTTATAAGATTATATTTATTATTTTTTGCTTCTGTCTCATTTCAAAAATAATTTCACTTAGGAAGAATAAAGTATATTAATTATTTTGTGAGGGTAAATTTAATTCCATGATATACGTGAACTAAAGTCAATTCAGTACCGAATACATCTCAAAGGCAACTATGTTTCAAGTTATCAACAATTCTTTGACAGAGAAAACACAAAAAGAACCCAAGGTTGAATAGCAGACCAGGGCGAAAAGATGAAGCATATATCCAGTTTAGAAATATTTTAGAAAACCTATATTCCAAAAAGTAGAAAAATTAAAAAAAAAAAACCCAGAAAGATAAAATCAGCTAATAATTCTGCTTTGGAAGTGTCTTCGTTCATTATGTCTTCTTTAGCCTATTTTCTTTCTTTTCCCTCAGATACACTGAATGGTTAGCCTACATATATCACTCAGACATGGCTGAGGACAAAAGGCCTGAAATTAGTTCAGACTGTAATTTAAAAAGTATAAAAATGTCAATGAGGTGTCACTATTAATATATTCTCAGGTCCACAAGCACATTCACTGAGTGCTTACTTTGTGCTTGATGTGTGTACACACACACACACGCACACCAGCATATGCATATATACTCATTTAAACCTATGATAATCCTAAATAGCAGGATAATCCAAATAGCATTTGACAAATGAAGAGGCTGATATATTAATATAATATAGAGAGCCTTAGTAATGAGATAAGATGCTAAGGTAGAAGCTTTGGTGTAGATTCTAAAGTGAAATGTATTGTATCAAAGGAAGTTTTGAGATTTATCGCATGAGTACTGATTTAAAATCCTTAGTGAATCTTAAATCAGTCATACCATGGGGGACACAAAAAGGATGGGGTCAATGGAGAATGGAGGAGAAGTGTTTTGCAGATGAATTCCTTGACGGAGCTGAAAGTTCAGCCCCTTCCCAAAAGGATCAGGGTTGAAGGCGTTTCCTTTTTGGAACTAAAAAAGGATTCACGAGTGAGGTAAAATGTGTAAGAAGAGGCTGGAGAGCTAGTGAGGGGCCAGTTCACACAAATACTGTACTGTATTTCTTTCCTAAGGATAGTGGCAAGTTGTGAAATATTTTCTGCAGCAGGATGACACATTTGGAGGTTCACTTTTGCTACTCAGTGGAGAATGGGGGAGCAGGAAATCAGTTGAGACATGGTAACAATGGCCCCAGTAGGAGCTGATGGCCTGGACCAGGAGGGTGGCAGTAGCAATGCTGGACTCAATAGGTATTTTGTGAATAGAATCAACAGAATGAGTTTAATAGAGAGGACATGGAGGTGAGGGGAAAAAGTCAATTTTTATGGAATAAATTTAATTTACAAAGGTAGACAATATCATGCTGAACACTTTGGATTTTCTGAACAAATGACTTTTTTGGGGGGGTCAGGGGAGACAGAGTCTCACTCTGTTGCCTGGGCTAGAGTGCCGTGGCGTCAGCCTAGCTCACAGCCACCTCAAACTCCTGGGCTGAAGCAATCCTTCTGCCTCAGCCTCCTGAGTAGCTGGGACTACAGGCATGCGCCACCATACCCGGCTAATTTTTTCTATATATTTTTAGTTGTCCAGCTAAAAATATTATTTTTATTTTTAGTAGAGATGGCATCTCACTCTTGCTCAGGTTGGTCTCGAATTCCTGATCTTGAGCAATCCTTCCGCCTCAGCCTCCCAGAGTGCTAGGATTACAGGCATGAGCCACCACGCCCGGCCAAATGGCATTTTTTTTTTACAGGTTCACTCTACCACCAAATCAGCTTATGTAAAGATATCTAATGTCCTTTTTGTTAAAGGCAATTAAAAGAGTAATTTTAAAGGAAATCATTTGTCCAGTCATTCTAAGAATGCATATACAAGTCATTCACCACTAATGGTGGGAGGTGAATCTGTCGATTGCTAAAACTGCCCAACAAATGTGACATCTTTAGCCTTAGAAAGATTAGAAATGGAACTTAGAATATTTTCGTGTGTATGTTTTACAAACAAACAAACAAAAAAACGAAACTCAGACTAGTCACACATGAATAGTTCAGTGGTTGTCAAACCAGAACTAGAGCTCAGGGATCCAGACGCCATGAGATCTTTTCCCATCACTATGAAAGCACAAAATAACAGTGACAAAACTTGCCAGATTTCAACATCAAGAGGACTGCAGTAGAGTAGAATTGCTATGCCAACATCAAGAATGCTAGAGGTAAAAATGATAGACTTAGGAAGAAAGTATTAGTTCAGGTTCATAGGTAAGGCTTGGAAAGATAGGGGTGCCTGTTAATAGCATTGGACGATAACTTCTGGATGCTGGAGTTCACCAGTTGGACTCACCTTTTTTACTTTTGCATATAACTCTAAGAAATTGTTGCCTTGCCAATTTGGCCCCGCCCTCCTTGCTCCTTTTTACTTTCATGCTAAATTTAAACACATAAACTGCACTGGCCTACTCTTGGTAGTAAGCTCAGTGCTCTGAGCCCTTCCTGAAATTATTTCTTCCCCATGATATAATGCCAGAGTGCATTTTCCTAGTTAGAACTGAGAGGTTCCTTTAACTTGC
This sequence comes from Eulemur rufifrons, assembly GCF_041146395.1. Lineage (NCBI taxonomy): Eukaryota > Metazoa > Chordata > Mammalia > Primates > Lemuridae > Eulemur > Eulemur rufifrons. The sequence continues at coordinate 18,441,914 of NC_090997.1, read as the reverse complement.
ATAATCAGACTTTTACTCAGGTATTTTGTAGTATATTTAGCAAGGCACATTTTTATTGTTATCTATACACAAAGTAAAAAAAAAAGGAAAAAATGAAATAACTATTATTAATCATAAACACCAGAGCTTCTCATTTCCAACTTAATTTTAATTCATGTTTGGTTATTACAAAATACTGGTGTGCCTTGATTTAACAAACCCCTTCCTTCCTCCCCTTTGCCTGTCTCCCTGGCTTCTAGCCTTCCTACCTTGCTGCTTTCCTTCAGTCTTCCAGACATTGGGCCAGGCATTGGTGATTTCAGAGTGACAAAGACAGATATAGTCCTTTTTCTTATAACCCTTACAAGTATTGGACAGAAAGCTATGAAATAAAATAATTTCAGATGTTAATAAGGATCATGAGAAAACATAACGCCACGCTGAATGAGAGAATAGTGTCATTTAGTGTGGGGTTCCCAGGGATAGCCTTTCTGGGGAACTGATATTTCAGTTGAAAGCTAAAGGATAAGAAAGGGAGGGCCAAATACACTCCAGGGAAAGTGTCTCTCTCAGAGAGAACAGCAAGTGGTTTTCAGATGGGTTGCTGTAGTCCAAATGGTACTTTATGTGATGTAGAAAATGTTACCTCTTTGTCAAGACACTTCTGGAAAGTTATTGTAAAAAACATTTGTATACATGAAAAATCCAAATTTGAGTTAAGCCCCTTATATGTTCAATGTGCAACTTGTACAATTTTATGTTGTAGCCTGGCAAAGTCCCTGAGGTAGGAAAGAAGATCGCATATTCATGAAAGTAAAAGACGTGTTATGATCCTAGAGTCAATTCAACATGATGGAGAGACAGGCAGAAATCAGAGTCATAATTTTTTTTTTCCACAGCAACTTATCAAGGTCAGAGCATTGAAAATATTTTTCTGTGGTTCCTTCCACCTTACCTTTACTGTCAGGTGACAGAATGGCTGCAATATCTCCATGTACACCATATTTATGCAATTTTTTCTGAAGCAAGAAATAGGGACTAATTGGGGAAGATAATTTTTTTTTTACTGTTTGAATTTGATTTTCTTTTCTCCCCTTACTTCCTTCTCCTTTTCTCTTCCTCTCCCTCCTCCCTCTTTTCTCTCCTACCTCTCCTTTTCCTCTTCTTCCTCCTCCTTCCTTCTCTTCCTTCTTCAATTTAAGGGGGACCAGATTTCTCAGAAGCCCTCCAGGGAACTTCATCTTATGTTTGTTGATCAGAACTGGTCACTCCTGTGTATTAATATGTCAGACAAGGACCACCTCCTCTGACACCAAGGGATACCCACCTAAACTGAATACTCCCAATCTTAGCATTATTTTTTTTATGAGGAAGATAAGAAGAATAGTATCTGCTAAAGTCTTATGGCCTTAAAAAAGAGCCTGGAGCAACTCCAAAGGGTGTTCATGACACCATATCATATGTGTCTTAATGAGATACCTCTGAGTGCTGAATGATGAAGGTATTGAAAGTATGAATGTATTGAAGGCACAACAGTGGTAGCAGAAAGACAAATTAGGAGGCATTTTCAGAAGTTTAAGTGAGAATTAAAGGTGATCAACACTAAGGTACTAATAGAAGAAATGAATAAATGAGGTAATGTAATCCCAGGGAGACAGGGCAAGGATCTAACTCTATTCAATTTGGTATGTCTTCTGTTTTAGAGATGGACACAGACTGTGAAAATCTATTATTGTGGGAGAACACAAGGATGGTGCATTATTTTTACCTTCTTTATTTTTTTTTCATTTTGTGTAATGAGATGGTGTAAAAACAAATCAAATAAAAACAATAAAGTCACTTTTCCTTTGCATCAGAGACAAGCTTTAGTTTTGGAGAAAAATTTTCTAAATCTTTGACTAAAGTGTATGACTTATCAAGTCTTACAACTTGTTTGTTCCTCTGTTTTTTTCTTGATCCTTTTTCGTGCCCTTCCTTGCAGGTACCACCTCACAAAGGCTCTCAAAGACTCCTCACTCCGTTTCTGAAGATGAGGTAGTTGAAACCCTGGCTCCATCTGTTATGACAATGTGTGAAAAGACCAGTTCCTCAGGGAAAAAGCTCCTGCTACTTTCCCATTGACTTTATAGGGATAAGAGAGATTTTTGTGTAGAAGTGGCAGCATGCTGTAAATCTCTACTCCCTGTGTGCCTTAAATATCCATGTCAAGTGTGCTGAATTTATTGACAAAACTCACACTGTTTTTCCTGATGGTCGTACAGAAACTCAAGAGCTACAGATGGACAAGCTGTGTTTGGTTCTGCCTTACACATCAGCAACAGAATTGCCTTTTAGTTCATCTTCCATAATCTTTATAGCTCATGGTGGAAAAAAATCCTGGTTTCAGCTACTAGTTTGAAGCCTGCAGCATTAGCAATGCAAGTAGTTTCTTTAATGGCTTTCACTTGGAAGAGTGAAATAGCTGTGTGGTCATATAATTCTTTTAGGGTTACTTCTTTAGCATTTGTAAAAATAGTTAAAATTTGTATGTTCTCTTTTAGAAGACACAAGAAATATTATAGAACTTCAATGTCAGGTAAAGTTTCCAGAGAGCATTCAGTCTGGTCCTCTGGCCAAAGTCAAAGGCCAGAAAAACTATTTTAGAGTAATAAAATTTTCTTCATTTTTGTTGTGAAGATTTTAAAATGTCTGTACTCATACTTCATTACCACGGAATTATTTTTTTATATTTGCCCTAGCTAACATTTACAAATAGTATTTTAAGTGAACGATTCAATATGTTTTGTCAAGTGTGTGTGTAGACATAACTTACTTTCCAATCAAGGTACAGGACAATTCCACCTCACTGCAGTAAGTTTCCTAATGCCCTCTTCTAGTCAACCACCTGCCCCGCCCCCCACACACAGAGGCAACCACTGTTCTGTTTTCTGTCGCCATAAATCACTTTGCCTGTTTTTGAACTTCATATGACTTAAATATACTCTTTCGTGTTTGTTTTCTTTCACTCAATATAGTATTTTTGACTCATGCATGTTATTATGTATATCAGTAGTTATTCCTTTGTATGAACTAAGTATTATTTCATTGTATGAATATAACCCAATTAGTTTACTCATTTTCCATTGGTGGACATTTGAGCTGTTTACATTTTCTAACTATTAGACATAAGGCTACTAGGGACATTTTTATAATGATCTTTCGGTGGATATGTTTTCATTTCTTTTGGGTAAATACTTAAGAGTGGGTCATGAGGGAGATATACAGTTTGCTTATAAGAGATCGCCAAACTATTATTCAAAGTAGTTGTGCCATTTACATTCCCTTTATAAGTTTTGGAGAGTTTCCCTTCCTTCACAGTTTCACTAATGGTAGTGGTGTCAGTTTTTTAAAATTTTAGCCTATCTTGTAGGTATGGAATTTTATCTAGTGGATTTAATTTTCACTTCTCTGAACAAATAATGAGGTTGAGTACTTTTATTTTCTTATTGACCATGTACATATCTTCTTTTCCAAGCATCTATTCTCATCTTTTGCCCATTTTTATTATAATTTTTAAAAATTAATATTTTTAAGAGATTTTTATACATTCTAAATACAAATCCTTTGTCAGACACAGGCATTTTATATATTTTCTCCCAGTTTGTAGCTTTTTATTTTCTTAATAATGTCTTTGGATGAACATAATTTTAACATTTTGATTAAATCAAATTTATCATTTTTTTATGGCTAGTCAACCCATAGAATTCAATATTTTAATTTATTGGCTCTATCTCTATCTTCATTTTTTTTTTTTTACCACAATAACATTCTGGATTATGTGTAATTCACCTAACTAGAAACCTTTATTACCCAAAACATTTTATGATACTTCATTAATGAGAAAAAGAAGATAATAAACATATTTTTCTAGCATAGTAGGCTAAATTCATAAAGAGCTACTTTCAAATATAAACATAGAGCAGTACTGGATAAAATATAAACAAAACATTAATTTTCCTGCAAATTTAAATTAATGTAAGAGGAAAAAAAGATCAAAAACCTCAAAATGAGAGCAGTAAGAATGCAAGTTGATTAGGTAACAGCTGAGCAAAGAGTTAGTGGTGAGCATGTAATGGACTGAGATACTGGCTTTAAGGCTGCCAGACTGGGCTGTTGAAGGCCTTGCAGGAGCAGGTGACATGGCCCAGGGCCTTAAGCTTGAACAATGCAAAGGCAAATAGAAATCCAAGCTGAAAAATTAACATAGAAACTAGCTCTGTACTTGTGCTGCCCCTAGACATCTGGTAAATGCAGAATGTCTCTGTAAGGGACACTTTCTTAAATCAGAACAACCGGGACTTCTCACGACCACCACCGCCAGCACAAAAAGCAACAGCAAAAATGAATGGAAACAAAAACCTTAGTGCTGATGATCTCACAATAAAAATTTATCAAAAACATTAGGAAATATTCCACAGGAGAAAGAGTAAACAGACATACTAAATGGAGTTATATTTTTCTCAAGAACTTGAGACAATTGACAAATATGAAAGGTAAGTATAAATTGTGTGTTTTAAATGATAAAATATCTAAAGAACATATAACCTACACACATAAACCATAATGAAATAATAGAATACTATAAACAAAGATCTGGCAGATTAAATAAAATCTAGAAATATACAGGTTAAATAACATATTACCAGATTACTCTGAAGAGTCAATTATTGAAGTGGAAGATAGATTTGAGGAACTCATTAGATCATAGCAAAAAAGTGATTTTAAAAATGGAAAATATGAGAAAAAGATTAAGCAAAAGTGAGCAGAATGATAAATTCCATCATATGTCTAATAGGCTTTCCAGAGATAAGCATAGAAAATGGGAGAGAGTCAATACTTAGCGATAATAACTGAGAATTTCCATGACTTGTTGGAGGTCAAGAGTCCCTGAATAAAGAAACATAGGTCTAATGTATTTAAAGATCACTGCATGCATCACTGAAAATTTGAAAAATACCAAATACAGCCAAAATTTTAAAGGTTAATAGAAATAAAATATTATTTACCTACTAAAAAAAAAAGCAAAAACAACTTAGACTAAATGTGAATTTCTCTAATACAAAACTAATGACAAGAACACAAAGGAATAGTATATTGAAAATATGGAGAGAAAATAACTGTTAATGTGGAAATTTTTTACTTACACAACTGTCATTTAGGAGAGAAGTGAAATAAAGTTATACCAAACAAAAACTAAGACAATTTACTATGTACTGATTTTTGGTGAAATAAATACTTAAAAAAAGTATTCCTGTATTAAAAAATAAAAACAAATAGAGAAAAGAGGGCCTTGGCAGTGATGCTGATTAACTTGATAATTTCCCATGTACTACATAGCAGGTCATATGGGAGTGATGAAAGGAGTTAAAATGTCACCTTGTTCCACACATTTGGTCTTTCTGTTCTGCGGACTTAATCAATGATAGTCTTTTCCAAGAATGTCAGGCACTGTGAAAACTGACTCATGACCCCCAAAATCACTAAAGACAAAATATCAATAACAACAAAATAGAACTCTACCTTAATGATGAAGAAATGCTGGTCACACATTATCTTCCCACCAAGGAAGAAATAAATTCAAATAAAATAATAGGCTGCTTAATGAGTATGTGAGACCATATGTGGAGAGAGAGAAAAAGACATACAGAGAGAGAGAGAGAGAGAAAGAGACCCTATTAATATTTTAGACAAGTACGTACCTAATTTGGGCACACACTCAGCTAGTGATGGAAATAACACTATCCTAGTTTCATTGTCCCTCCATTCACTTGCTTTTGTCATCTCATTTTTGTCTAAACGTGTTTGTCATTGTTGAAGGGTAAAAGGAATTTGGATTTGGAATATGGAAGAAAGTCTAGGACAGTGATATGGATTTGTGAAGAGTTTATATGGTTGTGGAAAAGGAGATAATAAAAGAAATATTAAAAAGTAGACTAAGAAGAGTTGACATAGGAAGGAATCCGGGCATAGCTTGCTTTATCTCTGGTCAAGAAATGAGTGCCTCTTCTTTCTCATGCTGGGGATGCTTCACAGTGTGTATCTTTCCTGGATGAGGAAGAGCTTCGTTGTCTTCTGTTAGAAGGCTGTTCTTAGTACTTTCTGAAATGATAGCTTATGTTTTAGCTGAAGTAACACTAGCTGCTATAACAAACAAAACCCCAAATCTTTAGGTCTTAACACAATAGAATTTTCTTTATCTTTCTTATAAGATCCAAAACTGGTGTTCATGAGTGACAGATGGGTCTTTTTTGAGCAGTGATTAAGGTGTTCAGGCTCCTTCCCTCTTGTGATTTTGCTGTTTTCAACACTTGGCTTTCAAGACTTCTATGCTGACCGGCCACAAGTCAGGGGGTGGGGGATGGGGCATCATGCATGGGAAGATGTATGATCAGGCCTGGAAGTGGCATGCATTACTTCCACAGTGGCCATATATAACTGCAGGATAAATTAACTGAGATAAGTGTTCTTACAGTGAGCTTTCCAAGAATAAAAAAACTCTCTTGATGGAAGAATCTGCCAAATTCAGAGGAATCTTTCAAGTAATTATTCTCCGTGTCCTCACTGATGTCTAATATTCTACAATTAAGCATATTGTGATTAGTTTTTATCCCTGTTGCTATGTAAATTACAGAAGTAGGAATTTTGCATATTGATGGGATATTTATCCCTAAGAGTAAATTATTGCTTTTTAATTTGTGAATCATAACCCATTAGTACCTTTTGAAGTTAATTTGGTAAGTCAAGTTGTCAAATTGTGACTTGCATTCAACAAAGATGAAAAAGAATGGAATAGAATAAAAAAAAAAGTCACAGTGAATTAAATAAAGTACAGGTAAGTATTGTTTTGGATAACTTTTGTTTCAATTATACGTGTGTATATATTATGTAAACTATTCCTTATAATACTATATAAAAGATATGATGATGTATCTAGAGATATATATGTGGATTACTAAATCTGTTGTAATATGTATTGTTTTTTGTGTTTGTTGAAAAAATTGTGAAATAATAGTGTAACTAGTTTACTTGAATTCTTATACAGAGGTAGGACTTAAGGTGGACAGAGGAAATAAAATAAACCTATTTCACAGTTTTGCTTGGGCTTGTCTGATGTGAGCGAAAGAAACACCATTTATATCTCATATAACCTGAATTTTTTTCTTCCTGTAAATAATAATGATAGGGTTGGGGATTTGTGAAACATCCTAAGAAATTATGTTTCTACACAAAGCAAAGGATGAGTCTGTAGCAGAATTACAGACTTAACTCTCAATCTGTTTGCCTTCTGTCAGTTTTGGATAGATAATTTTTAAAAATTATTGTCTCAAGAAGTGTCAATATACATGCATAATATCAGTGCTGTCATCTAAAGTTCTTTATGTAAGCAGGTGGTTTTGGACCTTGCCTGCAGCGATAGCCTTTGATCATTTAGGGGCTACTGATGTACCCTAGGCAGCTCCAGTTAAACAGTCATTTGTAGTCATTTAAATACACACCTTTATACTGTAGCTTTAATCTCTCTGCACTTATAATAGGTTCACAGCATGAGTATATTTGAAAAGATTTTTCCCCACAGTTATACTTCACCTTTTTCTTTCTGGGGGCATATGTAGTGATTTTTTTCATATATGAATATAATTGAGAGGGTACATAAGTATGAATATTTGATGACCACAGTTATAGACAAGCCTACCAAAATCATTTGAGATTATTTCTACTAGAAACTAAGTCCAATTAACCATTTTTATTTAGATCTAGCATTCAAACTTAAAATCTGGAGTTCTTCAGGTACTGCAGAATGATCAAAATATCTGTTTCTCTATATGGTTCAGGAAAAGTGGAATAAAATGTATGAAGTGGTTAAGGAGGAGGAGAGCACAAAAACAAAGGAATGGTCAGTTTGGTCTTCATTCCATTTTCACATTAAGCCTCAGATCTTCCCAATTTTTAGGGTAGAATAGGTAAAAAACCAACGGTGCCAGAATAGTTTCGTTTGTAGTATCTGAATTCATGAGTGGTCTCAAGTACACAGGTGATTTTGGTGGGGGACGCAGAATAAGTTCAACTACAAATTTCTAATCTAGTGGCTGCATGACTTAGGAAAAAAATGTATATATCTTAGACACAAAAAGAACTGTGTTAAATCCTGGCTCTGCCATTTATTCTTGTGACCATAGGCAAGTTATTTAACTTTTCTGTGTATTGGTTTTCACACTTGTAAAATAGGAATGATAATACTTTATCAGTCAAAAATATTTATTGTTGTGATAGTAATTCCCAACTCATTGGCCTAAACAGAATTTTAGAATTTTTTTTTTTTTTTTTTGGCTTACCTAATAGAAAGCCCAGAGACATGCCAGCATCAGAGGATGTTTGATTTAGGGTCAGGTGTCTTTAAGGTTCCAGACCTTTTTCTCTGCATTTCTCACAGTTTTGCTGTTATCTTCTTGTGAGCTTTGCCATCAGGCAAGTTGTCTTCATTGCAGCAAAAATGGCTGGAAAACTTCCGGGCCACATAATGACACACTAAACGAGAGAGAGAAGAGAGCATACTAAAAAAATAAAATAAAATAAAATAAAATAAAATAAAAACCCACAGAAGAGAAGGAAGCTTTCTTATCTAGAAATCTCCTATAAAAGGCTCTTCTTGCCACAAATTTGATCACATGACTATCTCTGAAATAATCACTGTGGCCAGGTGAGTGGGATAAACTGGTAGGCTTAAGCTCTTTAGGGCCCAACTCTAAAACAGAGAGTCAGTCTACCCTGCAAACAATTTACGGCTGACATGTGGTTCTCCAAAATAAATCGAGGTTTTGTTTAGGAGAAAAAGATGCTGGAGAGGCAAACATCTGCTTGTTCAACTTGAATATCCCACATCTGTATGTTTCTTCTTCCTATAAAGGTATGTTGATGCCTATATCCAATGTACTCTTCTCATCTCTCCTCCTAAAAGCATCCCTCAGTAGGAAAGAGTTAACAGCTCAGACTTAGTTGTTCGATGCTGGCATATCTTCAGGACGGCCTGACTGTGTGGGTAACCCTTGGCCAACTCCTACAACATAGTGCATGGATGTTGTCTCTGTTACTAATTAATAAGGTTGTTTTTTATACCTGCGGCACTGAACCATGCTGTACTGACTTGTCAAGATAGTTTGTGCACACAAAGTGATTTCTGGTGAACACTGGTTTCTTTTTGGAGTCTGGAGTCTTGACTGGTCATGCAGGTCAATGCACCTGTGTGACCAGCTCCCAATAAAAGTCCTGCACTCTCAGACTCAAGCAGCATCCCTGGCAAAACCACCTTGTGCTTGCTTCAGTTTGTTGTTGGAGGAAGAATATATCCTGTGCAACTTCTGTAGGAACTTATTTCTAATATGCCTTGTTCCCGACAGAATCCACTGGATGCTCCTTTTCCCCTTCCTGATCCTGCTTTGTATCCATTTGCTGTAATACACATTAGCCGGAGTATAACTGCTTCTGGTCCTCATTAATCCTTCTAAGGAATCATCAAATGTGTATGTGGTTTTGCAGCCCCTGAAACAATCAGCTACTGCATCCAGATCCAAAAACTAGGATTCTCTAGGTTAGAGGCTGGAAAATTGGATATTAAATACTTTAGGCTTTGTGAGTTATACTGTCTCTGTAGCAATTGCTTAACTCTGCTAGCTTTTGTAGTGCAGTGTGAAAGCAGCCTTAGACAATATGTTAACAATTGGTGTGGCTGTATTTCAACACAATTTTGTTTACAAACGCAGGTAGGGGGAGAGCAGGTGGGTTTGGCCCACATCCTGTGTTTTGCTGGCCCTTGCTCTAGATAATGAACCATGTTCTTATCTTTGTCCAGATCTAGCTTCTTGTGATGTGTTGATCTGATCCAGTTTAACTTACAAGTTTGACTTCTTTCAACACAATCACTATATAATGGTGATAACAACAATAACAAAAAACATATTAATCAATGGTCTTTAACACATATTGTTTCCCACTGGACCAGAATAACACGGACTCCTGCCCTGGTAATAGAGTAAGTTCTTAGCCAATCTTTTGCTTCTACCCACCAGGAGATATCTCCTTTGTCTGCTGTCATTGTGACCACATCTTGGATAGAAATTTGAGTGGTATCAACCTTTGGGGCTTCAACAGCTTACTTTCTCTTAGTGTGTTGACTGAGAATTGCCTTGGGGGTATACAGCCATCAACGTCCTTAATTCCTCATTAATTCCTCTCAGTTGGTCATTTTGCCCTCAAACTATTTTCTTAATACTTTAATTGACTTTTTCCTTGTTTCCTTTTGTTAAACTGCAAGGGACAGTAAACAAAACCAGGGATGTTATTAGATCATGGTCTTTGAGTCTCTAACCTATAATAGCTTGAGAAATTTGTTTCCCAGAAATAGATGTTAGTTTAATGGCCTCAAGCTTGTTCTCTTTTTGGGAACAATTCAGGGCAATAGGTTGATGGGATGGGATGGGGTGGTCATTCATCTGCATCTTTCCGTTAGACGGAATGGTGTCTTTTTCATGTAGAAAATGCACCAGAATTTACTTGGGAGGTGCCTAAGCAATAAGATTTTTCTCAGACCCCAATTTTATCACCAGGTAATATTTCTTTTGCATGATTTTATTGCAACTAATTTTAGAATGGGGCTGATAGTTTAGTTTTTTTTTTTTTTCCGACCTGTGCAAAGTCTCACAGTCACGTCAGTCACTTTGATTGCTTGACACAAGCCAAAAGGATCTCTCTGAGAAAAGTGAATATTCTTTCTTTTCTTTTATCAGACAGGTAAGTTTTGGCCCAGATTGTTCTTTTTTATAGGTCCTTATGGAAGAGTGCCTCAGTTTCTTCATCAGTAAAATAGAAATAATGATTGTATCTGTGTTATCAGTTATTTTGAGTCTTAAATGAGCTAATACAAGTAAACAAAATAATGCATGGTGCAGACGAAATAGTTAATAGATGATGGCTAAAAAGGCTATAATAGGCATTCAACCCACTGGTATCTTGAAAATTTCCTACTAAGTGTTTCAGCACTTCATCTTCAGTAGATACATGTTTTGATCCAAAGCTACAACTGCTACCAGTTTAATAAAAAATTTCATACTAGATAAAAGAGGTTGCCAGTTTCCTGGCTCTAGATAACAGCATCCTAATTTCCTTCTCTCAGCTTTAATTTGGCCAATTCCATATGTTAGGTTATATCTCTTTAAATACTCCATTTGTGGTTCTAAACTCTGTATAAATAAGAATTATTTAGTTGCAAAGATAGAAAATTCAGATCAAAATGGCTTAGCCAAAGGGAAGACCTACTGGTTGAGTTAAAAAAGAAGTTCAAGGAAGACGAGATTCAGGCATTGCTTGAACTAGCAGTTCATGATGTCATCAGAACTTTAGTCATATATTTCTCTATGAATTGCTTGGCTCTACTCTTCTTCAATGGTCAACTTCATATTTAAGCTGTCTTCTTTCTGAGTAGTTAAATAGCAAAGAGAAGTTAGAGACTCATCTATACTTACCACATTATCCAGACAAGGTGTACTACACACCTGTTCTGGTTGCTCCTCAGGAAGAGAGGAGGCTGCTTTGAGGTCATACGCTTTGAATTTATTTGAAAATTACTGAAGACAGAGATTCTATCTGTCCCGTTGACTAGTTATGACAGATATTGCATACTGCCCGAAAAAACTCCATTCCTATTCCTGTGTAATATACATTACTTCATTTCTGAGGCTGAGAAGACTGTTTCTAGATTCTTTTTCAGGTACTCAGTGTTTGCCAGACAAAATCACCAATGTAAGCTTTGCAAGATATAAAGAAGCCAAAGTCTCTACTTTATTGATTCTGCTAGTTCTGTAGGTAAGTGTAGTGGTGAGAGGTTTTTCTTTGTTTTCTCTGCATCATTGATATCAGAGTTTCCTGTATCCACTCTCTGTCTCACGGGTGTCAAGAGGCAGGACAGGGGGCTTTAAGAGGTGATGTGCTGTAATCTTAGGGGCAACAGCTGTCACAGGCATTGGAATGCCTGGATCTTAGAGGAAACAGTGTAACACTGGAGCCAGCAGTCGGACCAGCAACTTCCTGCTCGCCGGGCTTTCTGGTAGCTACCTTGTTTGACCACTACTTTTGTGTTCTGGGAGACCTGGCTCCTACACCTCCTCCAATGATTCTATAAACACTTTGTAAATGCCTTTCTGCTTAAACTATCTAGAACAGTTTCTTTTGTCTGCACCTGAGATAATACCCTGCTACATTCTAAGTGCCTAGAATAACACTTGGCACATTATACATATGCAGAAATTACTTGTTACCTAGCTGTTTTTCTCCCCCATAAGCCTTTATCCAAACTTTACCTGTGTTTGGTTGAATACCGTTCTTCCCAGTTAGACACCAATTACTGTCTCAAGTTTTGTGACTGGAGTAATGGCGTACACAAAACCCTGGAATTGAGGGTAAGGCATAGCAAATCACATGGCTGAGACTGATGGGAAAAAAAATTCCCTAAAATAATTTCGGTGCTGTTTGTGGAGATCAGGAAAATAGTACCTGGGGAGGAAAATGATAAATATGTAGTAGAGAGTCTTAGTTTAAAGAATTGTATGTAATCTAAGAGATTTTATAATACTCATTTCAGCCAATTCAATTTGTGAGACAAAAATAACACATGAACTATTAACAGAACAATAAAAAGAAGGAAGAAGCAAACATCATTTTGGTCTTTCCACTTTTTCACTGTGCTGGCCTGCATCACAGATGTGATGACTGAAGTTCTGGCAGCCATCGTGGGCCATGAGGCATAATCGGTGGTGTAATAGAAGGAGCGACCCTTATTCCCATTTGATTATGTAGCCACCATACCAATTCTGAGCAGTTTGTTTCCAGAGTCCTTTTATGAGTGATAGGAAAACTTCCATCTTGTTTAAACCAGTGCCGTCTTGGAGATTTGCCTTTCAAAGATGAACCTGTTTGCTCAATACACATATATTCAAATCCTAAAGGATAGGCAAGTTACTTTAAATGTTATGGGAGGATGGACCTTATAGACTTATGAAAGAAAATAGAAATGGAAGATTTGAGCAAAATCAGAGAGGAAGAGGCCACGTAATTAGGGCAATTTTATCATAATTGATAAATATGTCAATTATTAATATCATCTTGTTAATATTTATCTTTAAAACTTTCTTACAGCATCTTAATCTCCTTTCATTTGTGAGCATAGCATATTGCAATTTAGATTCAGCTAATCAGACCATTCGCCGTGGACCTTATATCAAAAGCAAGTGATGCTAAAAGCAATGGGGACTCCTTCCTGGGTGTGCCGGTGGAAAGTGGTGTCACTCAATGGCCAGTATCAATTTCTGAGTCTGTTTAGGCTACCATGGAATGGGTATCTTATAAACAGTAAAAATTTACTTCTCACAGTTATGAAGGCTGGAAAGTCCAAGATCAAGCTGTTGACCAATTTACTGTCTGATGAAGGTTCACTTCTTAGACAGACATCTTTTTACTGTAACCTGACATGCCAGAAAGGCAAATAAACTCCCTTGGCTTCTTTTATAAGGCCACTAATCCTATTCATGAGAGATCTGACCTCATGACCTAATCACCTCCAAAGGTTTCACCTCTTATTACCATCACATTGGGGATTAAGTTTCAACACATGGATTTTGGGAGGGCACAAACATTTAGACCACAGTAGCCAATAATACGGGTATGATTAAATGTAGGATTGAGAAGTTAGTGGTGGCAGCAACAGCTTCTCCATTAAAGACTCTCCCTGGTGGGATGTTGGTTGTAGTTCTGGCTATGTTGCTGCTATTTTGATTCTTTCTCGTTCTCAGTCATCCTGGTAATGCAAATCTGGAAGCTAACCAACATTTTTTCAAAAACCTCATTTACTGTACTTGCTTACATTACCCAGAGTCAAAGTTTGTGTCGATTGCTAATGTGAACTTCATCTGATACACATCTAATAATCATGCAGTATGGAGTACTGCAAAGGCAAGCTTTGATTTAACTAAGAAATTTCAACCTGTCTTTTTTCTGAATTGATTTTAAATAGCATCCATATGTTTCTTCAGGGGTGAGAAGTTTTAGGAGCCTCTTTGATTAGTCTTTTTGCCTTTCTAAATACATGTTTCAAAACCAATTCATTTAAAATTGAAAAAGATGAATTTGGATTGAAATAATGAACCCATATGTTTCAAATGGATTTTTAGTTTACCAAGAATATGACTCCTTAAGTCCACACTTGATAAATAACCCTATCTAAACCTGTTACATGTGTGATTTTCTTTAATGTGTATTAAAATAATACAGAATTAATAGGACATAGTTTCTATACTGGATGAGATCGATCTATTCAAAATTTTGTTTATTTGTTGAGGAAACTTCTGCCAAGTGCTTGACTCATAGTAGGTCCTTAATAAACATTTACTGATAATTGAGGTCAATGAAAATAATAGAATGACTTTTATGGGATTCTTTTTAAGTATAACTCTTGCAACTTACAAAGATGGAAATAATTTATCAACAGGAGGGTCAATAGCAGTTGAAAATGATATTTGAACTGTATAATTTTATCACACTGATTAAGTGATGACTAATAGATGTTTTAAACAAAGCACAATTCTGCTTCCTGTTTTCAGTTTATTTAACATTTCAGTGTTCATTTCCAAGTGCATAACACCTCCTTGTTGACATAATCAATGAACATTTCTTTTTTTTTTTTTTTTTTTTATTTTATTTTACAGAATCAAAGAGTCTAACAGTATATCTTGTTAGATACAGTATGTCCTCATAATGTATACATTATTTCTTGTACAATGATATGAAATAATATGGGAAATATTCATGATAAATTATTAAGTGAACAGTGCAAGTTAAAAACAATAGTTTCATATTTTTTTCCCCACCCCCCCTTTCCCGAGTCAGCACCTTCAAATGTTACCACTCCCCAAACGGTGTGCAATGCACTCATTGTGTAGGCATACCCCCATCCCCTCCCCCACCCCCCACCTCAGTCTAATGTCCAATTGGTGTCGTTTCCAGATTTGTATTTAGGTGATGGTCAAGGAAACCAATTTTCTGGTGAGTACATGTGATGCTTGTTTTTCCATTCTTGGGATACTTCACTTAATATAATGGGTTCCAACTCTCTCCAGGAGAACCATAGAGATGTCGTATCTTCATCATTCCTTATAGCTGAGTAGTATTCCATGGTATACATATACCACAGTTTACTAATCCAATCATGTATTGATGGGCATTTGGGTTGTTTCCACATCTTTGCTATTGTGAAT
Organism: Eulemur rufifrons; assembly: GCF_041146395.1. Lineage (NCBI taxonomy): Eukaryota > Metazoa > Chordata > Mammalia > Primates > Lemuridae > Eulemur > Eulemur rufifrons. Next base: position 18,426,597 of record NC_090997.1, on the reverse strand, counting down.
TGTGCTGCTATAAACATTTGGGTACACGTGCCTTTGTTACAGAATGACCTTTTTTCCTTTGGGTATATGCCCAGTAATGGGATTGCTGGGTCAAATGGCAGGTCTACTTGAATCTGTTTAAGATACCTCCATAATGCTTTCCACAGAGGTTGCACTAGTTTGCAGTCCCACCAGCAGTGTATTAGTGTTCCTGTCTCTCCACACCCACGCCAACATGTGTTGTTTTGGGTTTTTTTGATAAAGGCCATTCTCACTGGGGTTAAGTGATATCTCATTGTGGTTTTGATTTGCATTTCCCTGATGATTAGAGATGTTGAACACTTTTTCATATGTTTGTTAGCCATTTTTATATCTTCTTTTGAAAAATTTCTATTCATGTCCTTTGCCCACTTTTTGATAGGGTTGCTTGATTTTTTCTTGCTGATTTTCCTGAGTTCTAAATAGATTCTTGTTATCAGTCCTTTATCTGATGTGTAGTATGCAAAAATTTTTTCCCATTCTGTAGGTGGTCTGTTTATTCTCTGGACTGTTTCTTTGGCTGTGCAGAAGCTTTTTAATTTAATCATGTCCCATTCATTTATTTTTGTTGCTGCTGTGATTGCCTTGGGGGTCTTCTTCATAAATTCTTTGCCTAGGCCAATGTCTGTAAGAGTCTTTCCTACATTTTCTTCTAGAAGTCTGATTGTATCACGCCTAAGGTTTAAGTCTGTTATCCACCGTGATTTGATTTTTGTGAGAGGTGAAAGCTGTGGGTCCTGTTTCAGTCTTCTACAAGTGGCTAACCAATTCTCCCAGCACCATTTATTGAATAGGGATTCTTGTCCCCAGAGTATATTCTTTCCCGCTTTGTCGAAAATTAGGTGACTATATGAGGATGGTTCTATATTTGGATTTTCTGTTGTGTTCCACTGGTCTGTGTCCCTGCACTTGTGCCAATACCAGGCTGTTTTAAGAACCACGGCCTTGTAGTATAGTTTGAGGTCTGGCAAATTAATACCTCCCATTTTGTTTTTGTTGCTTAAAATTGCTTTTGCTATACGGGGTCTTCTTTGATTCCATACAAAGTGTATAATTATTTTCTCTATGTCTGTAAAGAATGATGTTGGTAATTTAATAGGGATTGCATTGAATCTGTAGATCATTTTGGGTAGTATAGACATTTTAACAATGTTGATTCTTCCGATCCACGAGCATGGTATATTTTTCCATCTATTTGCAAGTTCTGCTATTTCTTTTCTCAGTGTTTCATAGTTTTCCTTATAGAGGTCCTTTACCTCTTTAGTTAGGTATATACCTAGATATTTTATTTTCTTTGTTGCTATTTTGAAGGGTATTGAGTCTTTAATTTGGTTTTCCGATAGACTGTTATTGGCATATATAAATGCCTCTGATTTGTGTATATTAATTTTGTAGCCTGAGACTTTGCTGTATTCGTTAATCAATTCCAGGAGTCTCTTGGTTGAATCCTGGGGGTTTTCCAGATATAACATCATATCATCAGCAAAAAGTGAGAGTTTGATCTCTTCCTTCCCTATTTGGACTCCCTTGATTCTGCTCTCTTGCCTGATAGCTCTCGCAAGGACTTCCAATACTATGTTGAAAAGTAATGGAGACAATGGGCAGCCCTGTCTGGTTCCAGTTCTAAGTGGGAGTGCTTTCAGTTTTTCCCCATTCAGTATGATGTTGGCTGTGGGTTTGTCATATATGGCTTGTATCATTTTTAGGTAGGTTCCATCAATGCCTATTTTGTTAAGCGTTTTTATCATAAAAGGGTGTTGAATTTTGTCAAATGCTTTTTCTGCATCTAATGAGGGTATCATACGGTTTTTGTTTTTGCTTCTATTTATGTGGTGAATTACATTTATAGATTTACGTATGTTGAACCACCCCTGCATCTCGGGGATGAAGCCCACTTGGTCGTGGTGGATTACTTTTTTGATAAGTACTTGGATTCGATTTGCTAGTATTTTATTGAAAATTTTTGCATCTATATTCATGAGGGAAATTGGTCTGTAGTTCTCTATTTTTGTTGTGTCCTTTCCAGGTTTTGGTATTAATGTTATATTGGCTTGGTAGAACGTGTTGGGGAGAACTCCATCCTTCTCAATATTGGAGAATAGTTTATGTAGGATGGGCACCAGTTCTTCTTTGTATGTATGGTAAAATTCAGGTGTGAACCCATCTGGACCAGGGCTTTTCTTTTTGGGAAGGTTTTTTATTGCTGTTTCGATTTCATTTCTTGATATTGGTCTGTTCAGGTACTCTATTTCTTCCTGGTTGAGCCTGGGAAGACTATGTGTTTCTAAAAATTTGTCCATTTCCTCCACGTTCTCCAGTTTGTGTGCATAAAGATTTTTGTAGAATTCATAGATGATATCTTGTATCTCTGTAGCATCGGTTGTGATTTCTCCTTTCATGTTCCTAATGGAGGTTATTAGAGATTTTACTTTTGTGCTCTTGGTTAGTCTAGCCAGAGGTGTGTCTATTTTGTTTATCTTTTCAAAGAACCAACTTTTTGTTTTATTAATTTCCCTTATAGTTTCTTTGTTGTCCTTTTCATTTAGTTCTGATTTGATCTTAGTAATTTCTCGCCTTCTGCTGGGTTTGGGATCGTTCTGTTCTTCTTTCTCCAGTTCTTTGAGTCTATTCGTTAGGTTGTCTATTTGCATGTTTTCTGTCTTTTTGATATAGGCATTTATGGATATGAATTTTCCTCTCAGGACTGCTTTAGCTGCATCCCATAGATTTTGATAAGTTGTATCTCCATTGTCATTTAATTCAAAGAAATTTTTGATTTCCATCTTGATTTCTTCTTTTATAGAATAATTATTCAGGAGAAGGTTATTTAGCTTCCATGACTTTGAGTAAGAGTGAGGGTTTCTGTTTGTGATCATTGTTACTTTTATTCCGCTGTGATCTGAGAAGATGCATGGTATAATTTCTATTTTTTTGAATTTTTGAAGACATGATTTATGTCCTAGGACATGGTCAATCTTAGAGAATGTCCCGTGAGCTGATGAGAAGAATGTATATTCTGTGGACTTTGGGTAGAATGTCCTATAGATGTCAGCCATGCCCATTTGTTCTAGCATTCTATTGAGGTCCATTATGTCTTTGTTTATTTTCTGTTTAGAGGATCTGTCCTGTACTGTCAGTGGGGTGTTAAAGTCTCCAGCTATTACAGTATTGTTATCTATCATTTGGTTGAGATCTAGTAGGGTTTGCTTTATGAATCTAGGTGCACCTAGGTTGGGTGCATATATATTGAGTATAGTCATGGCTTCTTGATGAATTGTGCCTTTAATCAGTATGTAGTAGCCATCTTTGTCTTTTATTATTTTTGTTGGTTTGAAAGCTAAGTTATTGGAAATCAAGATTGCCACACCAGCTTTCTTTTGGTTACCATTTGCTTGAAATATCGATTTCCATCCTTTTATTTTCAGTCTAAATGCATCTTTGCAGGTTAGGTGAGTTTCTTGAAGACAGCAGATACTTGGATTGTATTTTTTTATCCATTGGGCCAGTCTATGTCTCTTGAGCGGGGAGTTCAAGCCATTCACATTTATTGAGAAAACTGATAGGTGAGACAGTTTTTTGTTCAGCTTGTTGGGTAGAACTTCATTGTGATGTTTTCTCTCCTGGGCCATTGTGGTGTCTGGAATTTGATCTTTAGCTCTTGAGTAGTTTTACATTCGTGGATCTTTCTTGTGCTGATCCGTGTATAATTCTCTTTTGAGTACTTCTTGGAGGGCTGGTCTTGTCTTGGTGAATTCCCTCAACCTTTGTTTATCTGAGAATGTCTTGATTTCTCCTTCGTATAGAAAACTTAGCTTAGCTGGGTACAAGATTCTAGGCTGGGCATTATTCTGTTTCAGAAGCGTGAAAATGGGGCCCCAACCTCTTCTTGCTTGTAAGGTTTCAGCTGAGAAATCTGGCGTAATTCTGATGGGTTTTCCTTTGTAAGTTACTTGTTTCTTTCTCCTTACAGCTCGGAGAAGTGACTCTTTAGTGGATATTTTGGTCAGCCTGATGACTACGTGGCGTGGTGTTTTCCTATTTGCTATGAATCTCCCAGGGGTCCTTTGAGCTTCTTGAATCTGTATGTCTAGAGTATTGGCAAGGCCTGGAAAATTTTCCTCGATTATGTCTTCAAATAGCTTGTCCAACCCTTGCTTGTTATCTTCTTCACCCTCAGGAATGCCAATAACTCTCAAGTTAGGTTTCTTCACATAATCCCACATTTCTTGAAGTCTCAGATCATTTCTCTTACTTTTTCGATCTATCTCTGTGACTGACTTATTTAGTTGGAAGGAGTTATCTTCAATTTCTGAGATTCTTTCCTCTGTTTGATCTACCCTGCTCTTGAGACTTTCCACAGTGTTTTGTAGCTCTCTGAGTGAATTCTTCACTTCTAGGAGTTCAGTTTGGTTTTTCTTCAATATTTCAATTTCTTTAGTGAATTTTTCCTCCAAATCCTGTATTTTTTGTGTGTTTTCCTTGTGTTGTTTATCCATTGATTCTTGTATATTATTCAGCTTGTTTATAATCCATAATTGGAATTCTTCCTGTGACATGTTGGTGTTTTGAGTCTGGTTTGTGTCAAATGGTTGGGAGCTGGTATTTCTCTTTGGGGATGAGCTTTCCATTTGATTCTTTTTGCTCTCCGTGTTTTTTCGCTGGGTCCTTCCCATCTAGATTTGTCGATGGATCTTTACTTATAGGTTTAGTCTGGTTAACAGGACTCTTTGTGCTCTATTCTTAGGCTGTGAAACAGTCTAGGTATGTTGCTTCTTTTGGCAAGAGGGGGAGACTGTTGTGTATTTTTCAGAGATTTTTCTGTTTCCGTTGGGGGACTGCTTCCGATGGGTCCAATCCTAGAGGATTGGAGTGATCCAGGACCGCTTTGGTGAGTTAGGACACTGTGTTGTGGTCTTTCAGAAGGCAGGCAGGGTCCACACTAATAGTAGACCGAAATTCTCTTTGTTTGTTTGTTTGTTTGTTTCCCTTTGGTTCTTCCTCTATAGGGGAGGTTTCTGACTCTATCTGCCGGCAAGATACTAGCTATGGGGAGAGGACGGTGACTTTGCTTGCTCAGCGCCCCAGTTGCTGTAGCTCCCACGGGCAAAAGACTGTCTTGGCCCAATGTCCCCAGGGATCAGGTTCCACACTCTCACTTCTGGAGAAGTATTCAGTGTTTACACTTGGGCAGGGATCCTATATAAGGTCCGTGGACCAGGGGAGAGGGCCGTCCGGGGAGCCTCTTGGTACCCTATTGCTCCGCAGTGACTTGGCTGTGGGCCCTAGAGTGGCAATTGCGTGCCCGCAGATCTCCGGCCCTGGGGGTGACTACTCAGGATCCGGTATGTACCAGAGCCAGGGACCTGGCCCGTTCCGAAGCTCACCGTGGGTCCCCAGTTAGAAGGCGAAAAGAGAGGAGAAAGAGAAGAAAGAAAAAAGAAAAGGAAAGAAAGAAAAGAAAGAGGAGAAAACGAAAGAGAAAAGAAAAAAAAGAAGAAAAAGAAAGAAAGAAAAAGAAAAAAAAGAAAAAAAAAAGAAAAAAAAAAAAGAAAAGAAACGCAAAAAGCCAAACCAAAAAACACCAAAAACGCCAACAAAAATGAACAAAAACAAACTACATAGCACTTCACCACACTGTAAGGCAGAAAGATACACAAATCTGAAGTATATAATTCAGCGACTCAATGTTTTTTTGTTTGTTTGTTTGTTTTACGCCTTAGCACAGCTCTGCCCCTTCACTTCCGCTCGGCTGGGTCCGGAGCGGCCATTAGATGTTTTTGTTTTTACGCCTTAGCACAGCTCCGCCCCTTCACGCCCGCCCGGCTGGGTCCCGGGCGGTTTCGCAGTGGATTTCAAGATGACGTCTACGCGCCCACACAGCTCCGAGGGTGGTGGGGATCCAACCTCCGCGCTCAAAAAGGCGCGGCAGCCAGAGGCCCAGAGGGCAAAGGTGCCCGCCGAGGCTGTCCGCCGCCGGAAAAAAAAAAGAAAAAGAAAAGAAAAGGAAAGAAAAAAAAGAAAAAACCCCAAAAAAACCAAAAACAAACACAAACACAAACAAACAAAACCCAGAAGAAATTTACCAAGAATAAAATATACAGTTCGGCGAGCCTATTCTTCTTGTTCGTGTTGTTTTTTTTTTTTTTTTGCCTTAGCGCAGCTCTGCCCCTTCACCCCGAGCGCGGCCCCGGCATATCCCGCACTCCTGGCGTTGGTTCAGAGACCAGCGGAGGGCGCCGGGCAGAGAGAGCCGCTCGGCACTTTATGGCTCCCGAGCGGTTTCGCCCTCACTTTCAAGATGGCGCCTGCAGAGCTCCGGGGCTGGAGGAGACCAGCTCCTCGGCAGGCAGAGACCACCACTGCCCGGGGGCTGGCGAGCAAGAATGCGCACCAGGGGGTCACCGGCTGGAGAACCACCGAAAAAGGCAGCACGGGCAGAAAGAGCCGCTGGGCACTTTTTGGCTCCCGAGCGGTTTTGCCTTCGCTTTCAAGATGGCGCCTGCCGAGCTCCGGGCCGGAGGGGGCCGGCTCCCCGGCAGGCGGAGACCGCCACTGCCCGGGGGCTGGCGAGCAAGGACGCGCACCGGGGGGTCACCGGCTGGAGAACCGCCGAAAAAGGCAGCACGGGCAGAAAGAGCCGCTGGGCACTTTTTGGCTCCCGATCGGTTTTGCCTTCGCTTTCAAGATGGCGCCTGCCGAGCTCCGGGGCTGGAGGGGACCGGCTCCCTGGCAGGCAGAGACCACCACTGCCCAGGGGCTGGCCAGCAAGGACGCGCACCGGGGGTGACCGGCTGGAGAACTGCCGAAAAAGTCAGCACGGGCAGAAAGAGCCGCTGGGCACCCCTCGGCTCCCGAGCCGCTTCGCTCTCGCTTTCAAGATGGCGCCTGCCAAGCTCCGGGGCTGGAGGGGACCGACTCCCCGGCAGGCAGAGACCGCCACTGCCCAGGGGCTGGCCAGCAAGGACACGCACCGGGGGTGACCGGCTGGAGAACTGCCGAAAAAGGCAGCACGGGGTACAACGCTATTTGCTGTCCGGGAGTCTTTTGTGTTTTTCCGCCCTGGGGCAGATCCGTCCCTCCTCGCCAAGCGCTGTCTCAGCTGAGATCCCCCAGGTTCTAAGGTAATTTCTCAAAAAATGCCTCCTGTCTCCAATGCGCCACGTATCCCTCAGTGATTCTGTGCTGGCCTGGGTCAGGGCTCTGTTCAATTGGGAGCGGAGGGCTAGCCGCTTTCCCGAGAGGCTGCACCCGCCCCGGCTGGGGGCCGGTGTATCCGACCCGCGCTCCGCTGGCTAGTGTCTGTCCCGCGTTCCCAATTTTCGTTCACCTCAGACCTCACTCGCTCTGTTTGTCCCACGCTGATTCTCCGTGGATTCACACCGCTGTTCCTGTGTGGGAGCGGTCTTCTAGCGTTGTGGCAGGTCCGGATCGATGCCTTCCTTCCCGGGAGCGCAGATTCAGGCCGTCACCACCACTCCGCCATCTTTGATCTCCCCTGAACATTTCTTAATTACTAAGCAGGCATACATGCAAGCTACCTTATTAGGTACTGCATACAAAATTTGCACCAAGTATGCTGAAATGTATCCCTTAAAGGGTTGTGCTTTTTGAGTGCTACAGATGAAATTTCATTATTTCTTTAATTTCATAATTTATCTCCCTTTCTCATACATGGGTTGTTATGTGAATTAAAATTTATTCTTAGTTTCTTTGAGAGATATAGTTTACTCATGGTTATATAATGATAAAATGTTTTAAGATAAGACAAAGAAAGATTTGGGTATCACTGGCTTGAGACATGCTACTAAGCAATAACCCACTTTTTACACTTTTGTTTTCTTTTTTTTTTTTTTTCTTTTTGAGACAGAATCTTGCTCTGTTGTCTGGGCTAGAGTGCCATGGCGTTGGCCTAGCTCACAGCAACCTCATACTCCTGGGCTTAAGCAATCCTTCTGCCTCAGCCTCCCGAGTAGCTGGGACTACAGGCATGTGCCACCATGCCCGGCTAATTTTTTTCTCTATATATTTTTAGTTGTCCATATAATTTCTTTCTATTTTTAGTAGAGATGGGGTCTCGCTCTTGCTCAGGCTGGTCTCAAACTCCTGGCTTGGAATGATCCTCCTGCCTCGGCCTCCCAGAGTGCTAGGATTACAGGCGTGAGCCACCATGTCTGGTCTTGTTTTCTTTTATATTTCCTTTTATAAAACTTCTTTCGTTCTTAACCCCCTCCCCCAATTGTAACCAAAGGAAAAATCTGTACTTTTTTCTGTGTTTACTTGTCTGTGTCTCCTTCTAGACTGGGAGTTTCTCAAGATCAGGCTGATAGCATTTTTCTTTCTGTGACACAATTGCCCTGTCTGGAATATATATGCAATACAGTAGCCACTCAATAAAAGTCTATTGAGTAAACATGGAAAATGGAGATGGACTTGAAACTTGACTTGAAGCTCTTACTCTGTGAGATAGAACAGTAAGGTGGAAAAGTACAATAAGATGGAAAGAACCCAGATTTGGGGGTCAGAAACCTAGTTTCAAGTTATTCTTCTCTGCTTATAAAATAAATTATGTTACTTTCTTTATTACTTGTATAATGAATAACATTATTGGCTTTTATACCTTCTGTGTCCTAGTCTTCAGTTGAAAAGAAGAAATGATGGGTTATTGAGGAATTTCGGGAAAATTATGTGTCTAACTTACTCAGCTCAGTGCCAGCCACACTGTACATGCACGGTAGTGGCCCACATTCTTACTCGCATGAATATCAGAGGGTGTTAAGCCTACCATTTTACTAACGTGGAGAAAACAAACACTGACTGATAGTTAAGAAAACTGAGTTCTGACATTTATTTTGACCCCAGATGAATTTGTAAAATACCTTCAAACTCTCTCAGTTTCTTACATCTTAAATAAGAATAATATACACCAATAAAATCAATAAGATGAAAGACCTTTGAACAATTTTGATAATTATGCACATAAAAGATGTTATCATGTTTACTCATTTTAATTATGCACAGCACAATAAATCATTTGTTACAGTTTTTTAAACATACTTGTTATTAGGTCCAATGATTTCATTTAAGGCTAAGAAGATGTCACTAGAATGTCCTTGATGTCTCACAGAACGTGTTGATTGAAGGCATCATAATTACCTTGAAAAGTAATCTTGTGAAATAAATTAATATGGTTAAAGAAGAGATTTCAAAGATGATTTTAGCTATAACATTTTGGACAGATTGAAAAGAAGGCTAAGACAGGTGGCGAGGAATGGGTTTTAGAATACCAGATGTGAAATGACAAGGGTGGGAGCACAGATTTAACTGTGGAAAAATAATAAATACTAGAAATGTATAACTGATTTTCCAAAAGAAAACTGTTCAACTTGTCTTTGTGTGTAGAATTTTGCAATATGGTCTTTTACATACAACCAATCCCTGACTAAAAAAGTAGGGAGAAACTTTTTATTTTTGTTCATCTAGTAATAAAACTATTGTATTTTGCTTCATTGCAGCCGAATTCTCAAAGTTCCCTTCCTTCCAATTCTTCCGACATGCCACTTCTACTCTTCAGGAAATTCTTTTTATAAGTGAGACATTGTACAAGAAAAATGTGTAAATGTTTGAAGAGGAAACCTTTATTTGTAAAAAGAATATTAATAGTTTTTCATTGGAATTTGCACTAAAAGCTCCACTTTATAAGGTTTACATCCTCAGCACTTCAATATCTGCAACCCCTAGTGCCATTTTTTTTTTACTACACAGCTCAATTATCTTTATTGACTATAAAATCAAATGTAAAATCTGTCATTGAAAGATCCCCTATCATGTCTTCTTGCTATCATGTCAGATCAGTTGGACTGACATAAACCATATAAGAACTCTTTGCAATATGAACATCAACTCTGGTCAAAGGAAGTGGCTGATGAGAACAGGTGTTTCCCATCCTGGTTCCAGATGTAGATCAACAGAAACCACGGAGCCTTCACTAAGATACAGGGAGACTGGCGAGGTCCAAGACAGAGCCACTTAGCTAACCTAGGCCAGGGCTGCCCAGTAGCTTGTTTTGGAGGGATGGATAGTTGATCACAACTTTATTCTGCTTCACTGTCACTTTTTAAAAGAAAATTCAGGCTATTCAGATTATCAATAATCATTCATCTTTTAAATCATTTGGACAGTTTTGAAAAATGGATATTAACTTCTCAATTTTTGTCCCAGGAACTTCTGATTTTTCTTGAGCCCCTAATTATCTGTTCATCTTCTGTGTGAGAGATTGGCCATTCTCATGTCTCTAAAGACTTTCAAATCAATGTCTTTAGTCCAGACCTCTGTCCTTTCTCTGGACTTATATTCATTTGCCAGCTAGACATCTGCACCTTGTAATAGCTTTTGTAATAGTTTTACATAGTCTGTGATTGCCCTTACTGCATTGTCTTCAGATTATTTCTTTGTGAAGCCGTTTAGGATACATTGTGGATATCTTGAGGTCAGGGACCATGACTTGTTCCTTTTTATAGTGAACATGGTTAGTACAGAGAGCTTTATACACCGTAGTAAGAAAAAGTGTTTTATTTCAATGAATGAATGAATGTTTATGTAGAGGTGCAATGAAATTATAAAAAGAGAACTAAATGTATTACTAAACACTTCACTTATGTATTACTATTTGTTATTTCTCAGTTTAACTAATATTTTGATCAATGAGTCATATTGAACAAAATCATAGGCTAGCTAGGGGAAAGAAAACTTAAGGGGTCATTTCTTTGCATTTCTTCCCATTTTAAGATCTAAGATCCAGTGAGATCTCTGAAATTTAGGCCCATGGCAGAGTAATTTGAAAGATAATGTATGTTTTTTCTTAACTTCCCATTTTAATAGTCTTACTACTATTTAAACATTTCTAAATCACAGTGAAGTATAAAAGCATTTAGATCATAACCATGTGAAAACAATTCTGATCTTTTCTGTGGATCTGAGGATAGATGGCCTTATTGCCTTTGTATATTTTTTTCCTTTGGATCATTTTATTCTTCAGAGAGTTGATTTGCTGTACTTAATCCTGTACTTCACAATCAAAATAAGTTTAACTCTTCAATCTAAGCATAATATATCTTAATGAAATTAACTCAAATATTACAAATAAGTAGTAAGATGCCACCTTCTGGCTCCTGAAGAAAAGGAGAGAGAAAATCAATAGTTGAACACAAGTTGGTATATTGAAGGTGACTGTCAGTTCCTTAAGGTTGATTTTTCTCCCCACCCTTAAACACATATGGTGCCTTCTGCTGTATCATCAGGCTGTGTCAGCCACACACAGTATAACAATGGTAAGAAGGAAACACAAAATGCATGACACTTTGATCTTCAAAGTCGCCTAATTTCCCTTTGCTGAAAAGCAGTTATTAGAGCTACAGGGTTAAAAAGTCTTCTAAAGAAATGTAAATGGCTGCTTGTGCAACTTCAGACTCAGGCATCATTCTAGAGGCCCAGGAAATATTGTCCCCGTAAGTTCAAGTGTCAGCATAGGTCCACAGAGAGAAGAGAGAATCATGTTTCTTTCCTGACTAGAGATTAAGCTAATGGATCTTTTTCCCCTAAAGGGAAAAATGACTCTTTTACTTTCCTTCTGCTTCTTTTCTAACTCTGGGTTCTACAAGCCCTTACCTTCATACAATGATCAAAAATGACTTACAGAAATGTGATAGAAGAGATTCACTTTTAAATCTGTGCTGTGCACATTCTCACCAGATTGGTAATAGGGCTGAACAATCAACAGAGTTTGTAAAAAAATGGGTGTTTGATGATTGGGGAAGAAGTCTATGATATCAGGGTGTTTTGCCTATTTCTGTGGTTGTTATAAATTGATGAATGGGAAAGATAAAATCAAACTCAGAACATGCAGGGTCTCACTGCAGAGAGCTTGAGGGAAACTTTCTTAGAATATAAAAACTAATCAAAGAATTCTTAGGTGCTTTGCTGTTAAATGGGGAAAATTTAAAGTTGACAATCCTTTGTTTAGCAAATCATCTTCATGAATCTCTGAGTATGCAAACATGAACCTAAACATTATTTGGAGTAGGGCATAGAGAGCTGAACTGCTCTGCAAAAGAAATTAACTGTAATAGTGAGTTGAAATCCACCTTCTAGAGATAGAGGACATGGAAAGTTGAGTCAAAGTAGCCTTTGATCAATGAGACGTTACTCATGATAGGAAATACCCAGTAGAAGGTAAATGGGTATGTAATAACCAATTTTAAGGTTTTGCTGTATTACGTAGTATAGCTATCACCCTTTTGCCAAAAATCTTCGGTAAAAATAGGCTCTGCAGATACACAGCCTTGTCTTAGGCACACTTTGGAGAAATGAAAAGAACCAGGAGAGTGTTGTATGTTATTTGAAGTAATGAAGAAGTAGAACAGCATAAAGTGAAAGTAAACATTTGACTGACAGAAAAAAAAAAAAAGAGCAAGAGATAACTAGAAAAAAAGCAAGCAAACTAAAAATCCCCTGAGAAATTATCAAGTTTGGTTTAAATGTTTTTTACTGTAAATTTAAATGGCAGGTTAAATCCAGAAGGTGGGAGAATGTCCAGTTTTGGGGTACCTCTATGAAAACTTACTGCTTCACGTATAGACAAATCCTTAAAAATGTTTTCCGTAATGAGTGAATTCTATGGCATTCACAATGATAACATTTAATGAAGCCTAGACAAATAAAAAATAATCTACTTGGATTTATAGCTTCTTCTATGTAGAATATGTACTTTGAGCATAATTATTTTACTTTTACATTTTAAAGTCCCACATTTTTTCCTCTGGTATTATTTTGAATGGAATGAGATTGGATTATGCAATAGATTTTAAACTAGGAATGAATCTGTATTTGTGGAATTATTTTTTCCCTACAAAATCTTAGATGAAGAAAAAATATAAGAGAATGGAAACACTATTACTGAAGCAAAGAGTACGTGATCAAGCTACGGATTAAATTATATCAAACAGTCCTTCAGGGTAAGAGGAAATAATATCTAGTAACACCAAGAGTGTCCTTATCCTCTCCAACTGCAGCTTCTCATCTTACAGTTTTGAATTTGCTAAGAATAATAACCCAATTAGACAGCATTTGACACAGTTAACCACAACCTAACAAGTATTTTGCATTTTTTAACAGGGAATGTTTAAAAAATCATTTTGCTATTTGTTTGCTTTTCTCCTAACAAACTCTTTATCCAATTGAATCTGTGCCCTTTATCGTTATTGCTTCCCACTCAGCCTTCAGTGCTTTCCAAGTTGCAACTGAACCAACGTTGTCTGTCTTCCCTCGATTCTCTTCTGAATCTTCCCCTTGTTTCTCCCTATATGTTCCTTGGTTGGTCTATGCCATGTCCCTTATTCTCACTCTGCTCCTTGAACACCTATATCACTTACTGAAAACGCCTTCACCCGTTGCTTCTTGCATAACTATAAAATGACCCCCCAAAGCTACACCATAAGAGAAGACTCTTCATTCTTTTAATAAGCACTTTTGTAAAGCATCTCATGGGCTCAGCCTAGTTGCCAGTAAGGCAGAGGTTATCTGCAAAATTATGTTATGAAAATAAATTAAATAAATTAAATCTAGATATAGACAAAGAAAATATGGGCAACATTTCCATCATAGAACCCTTCACTGAAGACTGAATGTTGTAGAAATTCAAAGTAATCTAAATGCCATTGTGGACTAGAGTTCCATTAGGAAAGATTCATAGAGTTATAAAGAAAAATACTTATCAAAAGGAATCAGCATTAATTTGCCAAGGGAAAAATGTGTCACTCTTATCTCATTTCAAATTTTTGTTAGGGTTACTGATTATGAGAGGCCCTCAAAATAAAGTAGGCATAAGGTTCTTGAAATTATGGAGGCAATTTACAGGATACCTGGCAATTTTCTTATGGACAAGATAAAATATAAAATGTATATGGTTACAGCTTGTTGGAATTGTGACTTATTAAATGAGAGAGCCCAAAGGCTATTAATAATGGGCTACATAACACAAAAGGTAACCTCTATAGGCAGGCACTAGAATTTTCCCCTTTTTCTGTTTCTATTTATGACTTTAGTTATTGATTCAGATAGACATATGAAAAGCAAGCTTATTAAAATTGAAAGTAATGCAAAGCTGGAAGAATCCACCATCCACCCCAGGATTTCAAAGGTATGAAAACCCTGGACTAATGGATATGATATAAGAAGATAGAATTGAATATTGATTATTATGGTGGCCTACACTATTAACCCCAGGCCAACTGCCCAAGTCAGGGATAGAAAGGAAACGCTCAGCAGCAGAAAAGTATGAAAAGACTTGGGGGCTTCCAGGTTCCATTGAGTTCAAGGTAATTCAACATTGTAATGTGGCTGCCAGCACAAAGTTAATTCTAACTTATTGCTAAGGACTAAATTGTGTCTCCCTCCCAAACCTAAATTCATGTGTTGAAGTCCTGACTCCCAATGTGATGGTATTTGAAGATGGGACATTTGGGAGATAATTAGTTTAAATAAGATCATGAGAGTGAGCCTTCTTGTAGTGCCCTTATAAGAAGAGATACCAGAGTAAATGTTCTCCTCCACCTCCATCTCTCTCTCTGTCTCTCTCTTTTTCTCTCTCTCTTCCATGCAAAGACACAGGGAGAAGGTGGGTGTTTGTAAGCTAGTAGAGAGCCCTTACCAGAACCCAACCATACTGGCATCTTGATCTTCAACTTCCAGGCTCCAGAGCTATTAAAAAATAAATTTCTATTGTTTAAGCCACCAAGTCTATAGTATTTTGTTATGGCACAGCAAGCTGACTAATACACTTATCCTTCGTGAGCAGGGTTCCTTGACCTGATTATATTTAAGCAGTTGATTTTGTTTTGAATATATTCTCAGTTGTTTTTTACTCATAATGTTCTTCCAAGATTGAGCCCCTCAGAACACCGCAAGTGGTCACCAACTATTTGGCAAATGTGTCCTCAGAGTTACTCTCCAGAAATAAGAACACAAATTTTTACAGGGACACAAGTCAGACCAAACAACTTAATCTAAACGTACAGGACTGGTATGTCTTGGTCAGCACATTTATGCTATTTATAAGTAATAAAAATTACTTTCTAAGACATGAAATGGAACATATACACATCTAAAGGAGCCACAGTTAAAATAGATATTGGGGGCTGGGGGTTGAGGGTGGAGTAGTACATGGAAAAGTTAGAGGGAATTTGTGGGTACAGTGTCAATGTAATGGTTTGAGTTTGGGACCTATTAGTACGTGTTAAGAATTGAATTCTTTTCTATTTGATCCACTTGGACTATGACTAGTCTGTAATACTCAGTGAACTAAATAAATTAAAGAACTTAGTCGAAACCCATTATCATATTCATTTCTTTTAACACTTGTGCAAATGTCGCTGATGGCACCCCGTGTGTTTCTGTGAATTCCCTTTTTTAGTACCTTAGTAAGGGAGTGTGAAATAAACCATGATCAAATTAATGCTAAAACACTTCCATAGGCTAGAAAAAGAATCTGCCTAGAAATGAGACCTGGAGGAGGAACAAGCAGTCCAGTGTGAACTTTCTGTTGCTGTTGAGTGTTTCTGTTTTTCTAAATGTGGGCCAGTACAGAAGAGGTGAGAACCAGCGCAGATCTGCGGTCTCTAAGGAAATCCTTTTCTTCCCGCTATCTTGGAACTGGAGTGTAGTAAATTGCTAAAGGTGATACACAACATATGGAGGAGGAGTGCATGTGATGAGACAGCCATAATTTATCTGTCTTTCTCATTTCTCTCCTATTTTCCCACTCCTTCCTATTTATAAATATCAAATTTTATCTACTTCTCTCCTTCTGTGTTTGATAGCATTGGTGTCTCCTTATCCTTATTAATTCTGGTTTGATTTTAAAAGTTAGTTTGATTTTGAGGAAAGAAAAGGAAACAAATTGGTACATGAGAACCCATGAATAGTATAAACAATGGGATGATGGAATTTAGACTGCACTTAAATAAGCCAGAGAGAGCAAGAGATAAGGGGAAAGGAAAGAAAAAGCATCAAAGATTGTGACTTTCTCATCAGACTTAATCTCCATCTGTGTTTTGAATTTCCCATTAGACATTCTGAAGAGCAAACATACCGTGGGAATTTTAGGATGTATGGAGACACAGACAAAAAGGCTTTCCTTGGTGCATTCTCTGAAATCTTTATTCCACCATAGGGAATCAGACCCAGAGAGGATTTGCCCCACAGGATGGTTGACCTGTGGGGTTTCTTCAAGGTTTCACATACAAGGTGGAGGATTAATTTCCCCAGGATCTCTGGTCTCTGGAAACAAAACACCAACAGTTTAGCCAATGTTGGGTCTTACTCAGAATTCAAAATATTTCTGTGCCTGACTCTTTTGATACTTAAGAGACATGTACCATGTGTTTCTTAAGGAAAGCCAATATATGAAAAATCTAATTTTATGTAATAGATACATAGGAGCAAATTTAAGATAATTTTTAGACTCACAGAAAAGTTGCAAAGAATTCCTATATATGCTTTATCAAGATTCCCCACTGAAAATATTTTATCATGCTCGTTTTATCATTTTCTATTACCTTGTCTATGCATACACACACATGCATACACACTTTGTTTTTTTCTGAAATGTTTAAGAGTAATTTGCAGACTTTATGATTCTTTACCCAGTAGGCTGTAAATTTTGCTGAAATTTATTCAGATAGCAAAATTCTTTAAAGTACATGACAGATTGAGGCATAAAATTTATAAACAATTATTTTATAAGAAAGCTTTCAGAAATATTTTTAACTTAAATTTCTAGTGTAATTTAGATTTTGGTTTATTCTAAATAAACACACAGATAACAAAGTTTGCATAGTGATTATCTGGAGAAATTTAGAATGTGTAAAACATGATTTAATGTAATTACCATTTCCTTTTTGTTAATTATTTTTATTGATATAAAATGATTGTACATATTTATGGGGTCCATAGATATTTTGCTACATGCATACAATGTGTAGTGATCAAATTAGAGTAATTGGAATATCCACCACCTCCAACATGTATCATTTCTTTGTGTTGGGAACATTCCAAATCTTTCTCCTAGCCATTTTGAAATATACAGTAAATTATTAACTGTATTAATTATTGTATTAACTGTATTAATTATTAACTGATATTAATAATTATCACCCTACTGTGCTATCGAACACTAAAACTTATTCCTTCTATCTAACTGTATTTTTGTACCTATTGACTAACCTCTCTTCATCCTCTCCCTACCTCTACACATCCAAACCTCTTATAACCATCATTCTATTCTTTACCTCTGTGAGATCAACTTTTTTTAGTTCCTACATATGAGTGAGAACATGCTGCATTTTTCTTTCTGTGCTTGGCTTATTTCACTTAACATAATGTCATCCAGGTCCATTCATGTGATGCCAATGACAAGATTTCATTCTTTTTTATGGCTGGATAATATTTCACTGTGTATATATGCCAAATTTTCTTCCTTCCTTCCTTCCTTTCTTCTCTCTCTCTCTCTCTTTTTTTTTTTTTTTGAAGCAAAGTCTCACTTTGTTACCCGGGCTAGAGTGAGTGGTGTGGCATCATCTTAGCTCACAGCAACCTCAAACTCCTGGGCTCAAGCAATCCTCCTGCCTCAGCCTCCCGGGTAGCTGGGACTACAGGCATGCGCCACCATGCCTGGCTAATTTTTTGTTTCTATTTTTAGTTGACTGACTAATTTTTTCTATTTTTTTTTTTTTAGTAGAGATGGGGTCTCGCTCTTGCTCAGAGCTGGTCTTGAACTCCTGAGCTCAAAGGATCCTCCCACCTTGGCCTCCCTGAGTGCTAGGATTATAGGTGTGAACCACTACACCTGGCCCAAATTTTCTTTATACATTCATCCATTGATGGGCACTTAGGTTTATTCCACATCTTGGCTATTGTGAATAGTGCTGCAATAAACATGGGAGTGCAGATATCTTTTCAATACACCAATTTCCATTCTTTTGGAAAAATATTCAGCAGTGAGTTTGCTGTATCATATGGTAGTTCTATTTTTAGTTTTTTGAGGAATCTCCACACTGTTTTCCATAGTGGCTGTGCTAATTTACATTCCTACCAACAGTGTATGAGCATTCCTTTTTCTCAGCACCCTTGCCAGCATCTGTTATTTTTTTTTTTTTTTTGATAACAGCCATTTTAACTGTGGTGAGATGATATCTCATTGTGATGTTAATTTGCATTTCTCTGATGAGTAGTAATGCTGGGCATTTTTACACATACCTGTTGGACACTTGTATGTCTTCTTTTGAGAAATATATATTCAGATCCTGTGCCTATATTTGAATCAGATTATTTGATTTTTATTGCTGTTGTTTGAGTTCCTTATATATTCTGGTTATTAATCCAGAATTATCCTTGTTAGATGGATAGCTTGCAAATATTTTCTCCCATTCTGTGGGTTGTCTCTTCCACTGTGTTGTTTGTTTTCTTTGCTGTGCAGAAACCTTTTAACTTGATGTGATACTATTTGTCTATTTTTGCTTTTGTTGCCTTTGATTTTGAGGTCTTACTCAAAAAATATATGCCCAGACCAATGCGAAGCATTTACCCAATGTTTTCTTTTAAGGAGTTTCATAGTGTCAGGTCTTGCATTTAAGTCTTTAATCCATTTTGTGTTGATTTTCGTGTATGGTTTCGTATATGTAGTTTCATTCTTCTAAAAGGCACTAATGCATGTAATTATCAGCACCTTTTTATAAAGTTTAAACAAATGACTATATAGTACTGGTACTTGATTTTCTCTCTAAACTTATGAAATTATCCTCTTTGTATATATTTTTTATTAAATCTTTACAATAACTGTATTGGGTGGTGGTTTATCTTCATTTTAGAAAAGAATAAATTGAGGCTTGGAGAAGTTAAATAAATGACTCAAGGTCACACAGTATTTTAGTGGCGGGGCGAGGAGGGGAGGGTTGTTTTCTTCCAAGGCAACCTCCTCTCCAGAAAATAGCTATAAAAAACTATTCTGGAGGAAATGGCCTTGGCACATTATGTTTTTAGAGGCAATTTAAAAAATGGCTCCCCCATTTTACATGACAATTGTCTATACATGACTTTTATATGACTATCTTCAGTCAACTTTGAAATTTTATGTATTTTTTTGAAAATTAACTACCTTTGCGATTTTAAATTTTATTTAGAATAGTAATTTTATATTTTGTTAGAGTAATTAGAGGATTCCTTATCATTTCACTGAGTCTGTGGTTATAGTCCTTTTCTTTATTTTTTTGCTTGTAAATTTGGATTTTTTGCTTTTTAACAAATCTACATTGGTCTTTTCCAAGAACTACCTCCTGAATATATCACTCTACACTTTTCCTTTTTCTAAATTTTTTTTGCTTTTATTTTTATTTTTCTAGCTTCTTTAGTTGAAATTCACCAATTAGATTCTAATAAGCAAAGCAAATGTGTTCCCTAAGTCCTCATGCTACTCAATCTCTCTATAGTATTTAGTGTTGGACAGAACATTCTTCTTAAAATATATCCTCCCACAGATTTCTTAACTCCATATTTCTTATTTTTTTCTTACTCCTCAGCCTACACTTTGCTTTCATCATTAGTTCATCTTCTTCCTATCATTCAAATTGAAAATCCCCTCTAAATTTAGTTCTTGGCTCTCAGTTCTTCTCTCCTCTCTCTCTTTAGGTTACATCAACTTTCTAGACTTCAACTACCATTTTTAAGAATCTGATTTTTTACAGATTTATTGAAATATAATTTAAATGCCATAGTATTCACTAGTTGTAAATGTACATTTAATGATTTTTAGTAAATTTATAGAATTGTGTAACCATTACCACAATCCAGTTTTGTAACATTTCCATCACCCCAAAAAGTTCTCTCTTGCCTATTTATAGTTAATTCCTGCTCCCACTCATAATTAAAGGCAAAAAAATGCCCTTTTTCTGCTTCTATAAATTTGCCTTTTTGGGACATATCATGTCAATGGAATCATGCAATACATAGTCTTTTGTGTTCTGCTTCATTCACTTAGTATAATGTTTTTATAGTTCATCCATGTATGGGTAGTTTATTCATTTTTCTTATTGAATAGTATTTCATTATATAGGTATACCATATTTGGTTTATCCATTAAGCAGCTGATGGACATCTTGATTTTCTAATTTTGGCTTATTGTGAATAATGGGGCTATGCGCATTCAGGCCTTTGTAGGAACATATGTTTTCATTTTTCCTGAGTAGCTTTCTAAGTGGAGAATTGCCATATCACATGGTAAGTTCATGCTTGACTTTTGAAGGAACTTCCAAACTATCTTGCAGAGTGGTTGAACCATTTTACACACCCACTAGCATTATAGGAGAGATCCAGTTTTTCTACATCCTTGACAATACTTGGTTTTCTCTTTCTGTTGGTAGCCATCCTAGTGGGTGTAAAGTAATAACTTATTTTGCTTTTATGGATATATATATTTTTAACTTAATATCATTAGTCCTGGCTTGCTTTTAAAGATCTAACTCTACATTTTCAGCAATTTATTCCAATTTCCACTTGATATTTCACAGTCACATTAATCTCAGCATGGGAGAAACCAAACCTCTCTATTGGCCCCAAATATTAGTTTACTTTTATAAGAGATTATTTACAATAGTAACAGCATTTTCACTGTCAGTTTTGAACACTTCAAATCATATTTTATGCTTTCTATCCTCAGATCTTCATATTCATTCGGCCAGAGAAAATTATTTTCTAATACCATATTTATTTTCTTCCTATTTTTTATAGTAATCAGTGCTAAACTATTTCAAAAACCTTCTCCCATTGTATTTTATTCCTTCATATTGGAACTATCGAGATATGATAGTTTTTACTTATTTTTTTTTGTCATAGCCATTAGAGTCTCAGAATTATTTAATATTCCTTTACTCTCCTCAGCAGAGTGTTACTTCTTAGAGTAACTCTATAGGGCTCTAATCCAGTATTTTTATCTTTAATTTTTAATTGTTTTTCAAGCATCACATGTACTCACCAGAAAATTGGTTTCCCTGATCATCACCTAAATACAAATTTGGGAACGACACCAATTGGACATCAGACTGAGGTGGGGGGTGGGGGAGGGGATGGGGGTATGCCTACACAATGAGTGCATTGCGCACCGTTTGGGGAGTGGTAACACTTGAAGGTGCTGACTCGGGAAAGGGGGGGTGGGGAAAAAAATATGAAACTGTTGTTTTTAACTTGCATTGTTCACTTAATAATTTATCATGAATATTTCCCATATTATTTCATATCATTGTACAAGAAATAATGTATACATTATGAGGACATATTGTATCTAACAAGATATACTGTTATACTCTTTGATTCTGTAAAATTAAATTGTTATCAATGATAAAAAAAAAGAATGTATACAAAATAGTTATCTTAACTTCCTGCTATTAAAAATGAGGACATTTAAAAAAAAAAATTTTTAATTTTTTTTGTAGAGATGGGGGTCTCACTATGTTGTCCAGGTTGGTCTTTAACTCCTGGCTTCAAGTGATACTCCCACCTCGGCCTCCCAAAGTGCTGGGATTACAGGCATGAGCCACCATGCCTGGCCCTTTTATTTTTATTTTTTTCAATCCAACTTTTTAATCTAAAGAAACTCTTCAATTCCAGTTACACTGAGACTCCTATGAACATGTTTGCACATTTCAGCCTGGAGGCTTTAGTAAAAATCGTATTCTACCCACCTTATTTGGACTTACCTTCCTTTGCCTGTGTGCCTCTTTGCCAATTCTTAAGAACAATTAAAGTCTCACTTTCTGAGTGAACAGTGCATTAACTGCTGACGCTACCATGAGCTCTTCCAATTTGTTCTTCCATCTACTTACTATTTGAGTACTTACTATGAAACAGGCTTTGTTCTAGGTGCGTGGATACAAAGTGAATTAAGACACAATAGCTTTTCTCCAAAAGAATAATTTAGTGGGATGAGGCAGATATATAAACAATTACAAATACAATATATTATTGTAGTACTAGAGCTGTGAACAGTATATTTTAATGAAAACAATAAGGAGAAGTTACTAAGCCCAGCTTAAATTAAGCTGGGTGTGATTTTAGAGTTATGAAGAGGTGATAATTGCACTGAGTCTTGAATGATGACTAGGTGGATGGGGATGGGGCAGAAAATTCTAGAAATTGGGGTCAAGTGCATAAACAAAACCATGGATATAAGAAACAGTCTGGCGTGGTTGGAAGGCCAGGAAGGGTTTGACACATAAAGTATCAGGCAGAGATTGGTGGATGAGGAAGCTAGGGAAAAATTCAGAGACCAAGGCATGAAGGATCTTGTATGTCATGCTAAAACCCAGTCTCTATATCATAAAGAGTTTGGCCCCAAAGAGTTTTAAATAGTGGAGTGCAGTGGTCAATGTTTTGTTTTATTCTGTGCGTTTTAGCAACTATGTAAGGGATTCCTCTGATTAGGAAAAGACTATTGAAACAGAAATTAGTTAGAAATTATTTCAGTGATGATATAGTGAATACTTAAGTTAAAACAGTGGGAATGGCGATAAAGAGAAAGAGATGATTATGATAAATATTTTGGAAATAAAGTTGGCTGTACTTAGGGTTGAATGTGGGAGGGAGAGTGACTCAGAGAAAGAGTCAAGAATAACTCCCACATATTTCTGGCTTTAGTGACTAAATATTCTGGTGGTGACATCAAATGAGCATGTTTTGCATGCCACTTATGAATAACTTAATACTTTGTAGTGTCACCTTTTCATGATTTACCATTCTGGTCCACTAGGTCAAAGCACATGAGGGCAGAGTCCAGCTTTTGAGGGTTTTGCAAAAGTGAAAAAGGCAATGGGTTTATTATTTTTATCTCTCTACAAAGATAGTGATTGCTTATGTTTTAAAAAGTTAAGAAATTACAGAAAAGAGCAAGAAGTGTCACCTCAATATCACCTCAAAAATATTATCAAAGAAAACAATACTGAGCATAGAAGTGGGATTCAATATGTAATGGGTTGAAAATTCTTTCCCTTTTTCTTTTAACTAATCATATGATCACATATATCTTTTTATGCTTGATTTATAAAATGATTAGTTCTTGTTGCTTATAGCGTATCTTTACACAAATGAACTTTAACCAATGGCATCTTGATGAATAGGTTGGATGTTTCCAGGTTTTCAATAAAAGAATCAATGCTGAAAATGATAACTTTATATATACCTTTAGAATTTATTGTTAAACATATATAGCTTTAGAATTTATTGTTAAACTCATTTCTCCATTACCTAAGAATAAAGTCTCAAAATACTACCTACAAATTCTTGCTGGCCTGGATCCTGACTTTTTCAGGTTTATCCTTAGCAAGTTCTCAATGTGTCACATTTTGACAATACCCTATCTATTTATAACTCAAAAATAAACCATGCTTTGTCATGACTTTAGGCCTTTATATATACTCTTTTCTCTGTCGGAAACACCCTCATCCTAGTGAATATCTCAGTCTAAAGATCAGCTCAAACTATTCTTCCTATTCTTTTAAAGAACGTCAACCACCTCCTGGTTTCTGCTGTGCATGTATCTGTGAAAGTACCTATTACCCTCTATTGTAAGTTTTGTTTTGCATTTCTGTGTTCCACACTAGAATATAAGCTTCTTGCATTTAGGGACTATGTTTTAATTAGTTTCTTAATCCTAGGTTTTAGCTTCTTGGCACTAAATTAAGGCTCAGTTGATGATGATTGTCTTCAACTGATATTGAGATATTTTCGAAGGTCAAATTATAACTTAGATGGCCAAATGCAATTTAAAGGGCAAAGGATTTAGAAATTCTCCTGAAAGCAACAGAATTACCTGCTTCTTCAGAAACCTTATTCTCTTTCACACTGTTTGACTGTGTTTTTTGAGATAAAGCACAGCTTAATTCTATAAATTTCATTCTAATGTAAAGTAAGGTAATAATGATTATCTCAATAAGGAGCAAGCAAGACACAGCTGGTTTATTTTGGCAGTGAAGTGGGGGTTAAGGAGAGATAGGGTTTCATGATATAAATAATTAAACAATGTTTTTTGCCCTCACAATTTATGTTGTGTTTTCAAAATTTTTCTATTATGTAGATATATTCTGTAATTGCTTCAGAAGCAAACAAAAATTCTTAAATATCTTATTAAAACAAATTAAGACTTTAGTTTCTTTTTAAAAAGTGTAATTTTTTATAACAATTTCCAACACAGAAATCACTATACAACAGAAAATGTCTCTTAAACTAATGTCATAGCCAGTACCTTTTAAGAGAGTTCTGTAAGTCACCAGTGATATTTTATTACATAATTTCTAATCTATAAGACATGAATCCTTGAAATGGTATATAATGTGTATCCCTTATCTGAAATGCTTGGGACCAGAAGTGCTTTGGAGTTTGGATTTTGGATTTTTTTCTTTTTTTTAATATTTGCAGATGCTTCAATGAACATTTTCTTTGAATGTCATGTCAGCACTCAAAATGTTTCAGATTTTGGAGCACTTTGGGTTTTGGATTTTCAAATTAGGGATGCTAAACCTGTATCTTACAGTCTTGGTTTGCAATGTTCTCCAGTTCTTAGAAAATTTATTTGAAAAGAACTTTAGTTATACTTCAACTAGTTAGTCAAGATACATTCTGATTGCAAGTTACAGAAACATAACTCTTACTAATCTAAAAAAGAAAGCAAATTTCTGGCTCACATGGCCAGAAAATTCAGGGTACAGCTCTGTCTGGATCAAGCTATTCCGAGGATGTCTTCAAAGGTCACTGTGTGTCTTTCTCTACTATAAAACTTCTTCGCAAGTGAGCCCAAATGGCCACTATCTTCAGCAAAAATGTAAAGAAGATTTTGTTTGATTCCTTGTGTTTGGGCAACTGAGTTACTTTGGTTGATCAGAACTAAGTCACCCTGTCCCTGGAGTGGGAGAAGGATCAGGTCTGCTTGAGCCACAGAAAAGGACTTCTCTAGTACCTGACAAGGTAGGAGAGGGGTTCTGGAGAAAGAAAATCAACAAATGCCAGCTACAGTCTTTTCTGCCACCTTAGGAAGTTGAAGTATAAAAAGAATGTCATTTTCCCGATAAATTGAGAATTCATAACATTATATATCTAAATATCCAACTTCACCTTTCAATACCCAGGAATGCGGAGTTTTTAGAAAAACAACTGAGCCTAAATTCCAGGATCTGTTCCCATATTTGCCAGTCAAATTACACAGCCAGGAAGACTCCTAGAACTGGCACATATTTCCAGAGAAGCTACATTAAGCCTACTTCTGAAATACAAGATTCTCAGAAAATGAATGCATCTTTTAATGGGTCATCCTTGAGCATTTTGTGATTGATAGAAAAAAAGCTTTGCAAACTATAAATATTTTCTGTAAGTGTTATTAAGATAGAAAGTATAATGCATACCCTGACCAGCCTCCTATCTACATTATAAATGAGATAATAAATGGGAGAATGAGTCTGTTGGGTTTAAGTCTTACATAATAAATTTTATAATATCAACCTACAATGATGTAATTTAAAAATTATCTGTTTTCCCTTGATCCCTTTATTCCTTCTAGACTATTTATAGTCTCCCTGAAGCTTAAGAACTGGTAAAATAAATAAAATCAGAGTTTATCACCATTTGTGGTTTGGGGGGATAATCTCATTAACAATGGGATATGGTGATGATCATTAGAAATTTAAGGCACTACAATAAAAAATTTAGTCTTTTCTCAGAAATCTAAACTTTAATCATTGTATTTTCAAGATATTAAACTAGATATTTTATTTTCAGAATAAAATTTCACAAAAGCACTATGTTTACAAGTATGCCTTTTGTCAGTACATAGTCATCATCATCAATATCAGTCAAATTCATCTTTCATACTGAATAATCAAAAAAATTAATATAATTGCTGTTTTTTTATACCTTATGAGAAATTGCATGAAATTATGAATAAAGCAAACATTTGAAATTAGGTATGAGATTGAGCTTTAATCATTCCATTTATTTACTACCTTACATGATTCTTATTAATATTAATAAATATATTAAAGCTAGTAGCTCAGTGACAAGAATTTTCTTAAAATAATTTTCTTTCCTTTTCCAATTTCCATTTTCCTTTCTCTTTTATTCTTCTCCCTTTGTCTTTTCCCTCCCTTTCTCTCTTTTCTCTTCTTGTTTTCCTTTTTCCTTTCCATTTCTTGCTTCTCTCAGATTAGCCTTCTCTGTATTTTATTCTTAAGCTCCATGTAGCTCATTTGAGAGCTAGAAGCTCATATGCTTCAAAGTTCAAGTCCAATAGAAAAGGAAGTATCATGGTGGAAGTTCTTCCCACAGGCTCAAGGATTTACTCTGATTGAACTTAGTAGGAGTCTACTCCTAAATTAATCAATGCTCTGGAGATTTGTTGTGCTGAGTGACATGACCTGAATCACTTAGAGCAGGGATGGAAATGTATGAAAGAGATGGGATAGGGCATTTTCCTAAATGGAATTTTGGGTATTTTTATAAAAAAGTTAAAAGCTGAATATTCAAAACCCAAGAAATGTTGATTACTTTTTCTTTTCTTAAGGAGCTCACAATTAATGGAGAGAGAAAAATACATAACACATACATTCATACATGTATATGTGCATAGCTAATAAAAAATCTCAGCTAGAAATGATAACTAATAAATCACCTTAATGTTGATTTCTATAGAGAGGCAGTATTTGTAGTGGTTAAAAATTCAATCTGGAACCACAGACCCTCAGGGTTTGATCCCAGCTCCATCACTTGACAGGCTATTGAATTCTCTATGTCTCAGTTTTCACATTTATTCTAGTGGTAGTAGGTATCCTATATAGCTTTGTAAGGGTTAAATGAGTTAATGCAAATAAAGCACATAGAACTTTGCTGGCGTACTGTAAGCAAATACAAGCACTAGCTATTATTATTGAAGGAATGTAATAGAACATCTGTTGTATCTTGAGTGAGATTAAGACTCAGAGAAGCTAAGAAAAATGGGATGTGCATTCCAAGTAGAAATAGCCAGGTGATTGAAAGGATGAGGCATTCATGTTCAAGGAACAAGTATCCACAGAGATGACAATATAAAACATATAAAAATTCACCTCCCAGCAACTTTGTTAAGTGACTCAGAAGGCTTTCTCACACCACTCCCTTTCCTTGATATTCTTTGATTTTTATATTCCCATTCATTTATGTCACTTCATTCCTCATCTTTCAAGATCCAGCATGAATTTTATTTCTTCCTAGGTATGGATGTCTTATTGAAGAGAGGTCTATCTAAAATTATTGCCAGCACGGTCATCTGAATTTTGAATTGAGATGAGAAATCAGCACAGACCAAGTTAGAATCCTACTACTGCTTCATCATTCTCAAGGTCATTGATGACTTTGTTTCTAGTGCTAATGGATATTTCTTATGCTCAACTTGCTGGACTTCTTTGAATTATTTTATCCTGTCAATCATCCAGTTACTTTTCTGGATCCAGTCACATTTCTTCCAGAAATGTACCTTTGACAATGTCACTGTGATATGTCCTATGGTGACTTTCTTCATATATCAATAATTATTTCTTCACAATCTTGTACAGATGGTCCCCGGTTACATTGGTTCAACTTAAAACTTTTCTACTTTGCAATGGTGCAAAAGCAATATACATTTAGTATGTTCCTCAATTTACAGTGGGGTTACATCCACATACAGCCATTGTAAACTGAAAATATTGTACATCAACAGTTTTCAGTTTATAATGGGTGTATCTGGATGCAACTTCATGGTAATTCAAGGAGTCTGTGTACAATCAGATGTCTAAAGGGAATTAAAATTTTCACCCTTCTAAAATGGAACTATTCATCTTCCCCAACAAACCTACCTCTCCTCCTGTGTTCAATACCTTCTACCCAGATGCCTGGTCCCAAATCAGGTTTTCATCCTTACCTCCTCTATATCCCAACCTCCTAAAAGATGTCTTGGATCTCTCTGCGTAACTACCCAAGGGCCACAGACTTGGCCATCTATTTCCTCCCCTGGATTCTTATAATAGCCTCCTAAACGGTCTTTATGACTCCAGGCTTGTTACTTTCTAATCTATTGTGCACATTTTTTAAAATTGTCTTCTTAATGACCATATTGGATTATGTCACACTGCTGCCTGAAGGTACTCGTGGCCTCCTGTTGTCTCTAAGCAAAGTTCAAAGTATTACAGGCCCTTCATTAGAGGTCCTGGTTTCATCTTAAGTCCCATTTTACATTATTTCTTTCATCTTGCCCTTGTATTAGCCACAAAACCTCTTTCTGTCCTTCAGGCTTCTATGTATGTTCCCTTTCTCTGAAATATTTTTCCTCCCTTTTTGTTGTTGTATTTGACACCACGAAATCCTTCTCTTTGATCTTCTTTAATCCTTTGTTTTCATATCACTGAACTCACCGGATTTTCCACATGCTTTGGGTGCCAATTCATTTTTGTCTGTTTCAAGTGCTCTGTCTTCTTCTTTTTTTTTTTATTTCAGTATATTATGGGGGTACAAATGTTTAGGTTACATACATTGCCTTTGCCCCACCCAAAGGGCTCTTTGTCTTCTAAGACCAGGTGCTTTGCTTTTCTGCCCTGATATAACCCATGGGGATCTCAGGGTTTCCCAACTTGAGATCTTCATCATCTTCCCCATGCAACCTTTATCCTCTTTACTCTACATTTTGATCTACTCAACTGGATGTGATAAATTCTAGTAATTACCCTTGATTCTTCCTTATCTATTATACATATATTCAATGAATCTCTAGGTATTCCTGATTTTACTATCTAATATTTCTTAAATATCTTGTTTTCTTCTATTGTTACTACCCTAGCCTTAATTTAGGTCTTCATCATCTCTAATTGCAACAACAAAAATAGCTAGCATTCATTATTACGGGATAGCATTTTTAAAAATATTTTATATGTATCATCTTAGTTAATTCTCTCAGAAAATTTCTTTGAAATACAGACTACTACTATTACTGTCTCTATATAGGTGAAGAGCTGGAGAGTCAGAGAAATTAGGCAATGTGTCCAAATTCACACAGCTATGGCAGGATTCATTCATTCTTATAGGAGCTTTAAAACACGATGACTAACAAGAGTCCTCGATCAGACCCTTGTTTTTAAAAGTTTTCTCGAACTTTAGTGAAAATATGTCACATAGCCTTCCTGAAATTCTGTGTTCTATATTGAAATAATTAAAAACATTTTTAGGAACTCTTCCTGCTGACACTGATGCTGCCTTTCGAAGTGAATTTGGGTCAAAAGAGTAGTAATCAGAAACAGCTACTGAAGGAAAAACACTTCTCTCTCTTCCCTGTCTACAGTGGCATAAGCTTCCTTAGAGCTTTTAATCCCTAAACTCTGAAAGGGTTTCAGCAGGCTTAATATTTTGTTTTGCAGCCTACCGAAAGGAAAGCTCAAACAGTGCTTCCACTACATAACCATGCTCTTATTTTCCACCTTATCCTTGCTTGCTCATTAGATGTTCACAGCTCTCTCCTCCTAAGCAGCTTCCTAATTATGTCGGTGGTGCACAGCTTGCCTTCTTAAAGATTGTGTTTTTCACTCTGTTCATGCCATTTCACTGGAGAGGAAATCTGCATCCGTGCTCCAGTAGAAGCCATAAGGTCACCATGTGAAAACTTGGAGGGCAAAAAATATTGTCAGTAATGAGATCTCAGGCATTTGGAAAGTTCACAAGGTCCTTTGTACAACAGGGAAGAATCCTTCTGTTTCCTCTGGTGCTGTTTCATGCTAATTTCAGAACATCAGCCAGTATAAGGCATCTCAACTGAAACTTCAGTTCACAGTGGAGCCCCTTTCATCCTTTTTTGCAGCTAGGCAGTTAGGTTTATCTTGTTGATCTGTGGAAAAAAGGAAAAAAAGAAAAAAGAAACACAGTCACATGAACATAACAGATGGAACAAATTGATGGGTTTGCTTCTACCATTTTCTCCTTATTAAAATGAGAAGAGAAAATTATTTTTCAATGGGACATACATTATTATGATTACTTCATGTATAGATATTATATGACATCCTAAAACACTAAGATCTTCCCGAGTTGCTGATATAGGCTAATTAGCAACAAATGTATTATGTCACAATTATAGGATTTTTGTCATCACTTTGCCATTAATTTTATCTTGTGACTCCCCTGGTTATGCTTAGAGAGGGAACAGAAAGCCAAACTTACCCTTTCTCCCATGTGTGCCCTGTTTGATTCTACTACATAGAGAAAGCCATGGGGATGGAGCAAAGGAATGATTGGCTCTGACCTTGGACTGTGTACTATGTTGACACTGCATCACATTTTAACTGTGAAATTTGATTTGAATACAAATATGCTTGCAGAATCCTGGAATTGCACGCCCGTAGAGTTACCTTATTACATCTCCCATTGTCCATACATCTAGGAAAATGCCTTCACAGTTCAGGAAAGAAAGAACATAGGTACATTTCATGTCAGATTGGCTTCTGAATCCCCTGTTCCTCCCTAGCCTCAAGTTTTTGAATTGTAGAATCAAAGAAATTCTAGCAAAATTATACAGCCTAATCCCCCATCTTTAAATTGGAGAGTAACTAAGATTCTTGCTCTCTGCTCTTTCTTCATTAGTCTTTTTTAAGTGTTTTTTTATTGAGAAATGAGTCAGTATAACAAGTGGGAGATGAACACTAATGCTATTATGTTCTCCAGGCTCTTATATAAGTCATTCAATGAAAGGTCCTTTGAGATGTGAAAATTTTTTTATAGAGCACAAACCACTGAGTCAACTGTGCTGTGGTTATGACTTAGCAGTTAGGTTGGTTGAAAACACCAGATCATCCATTTTTCTACCTTGTTGGTGTCTTCCTGTAGATAAGACCTAAGTATAAAGCTATTTGTGGAAAATGAGCATACAAAGGACATTATAAATAATAGCTTGAATCAATGGTAATTCTTACTTAAGGATTATGATTTTGTCTAGTTTCTTATTTAATTATGTCATTTATACTTTTGCTGGATAAGGTTAATTATAAAGACCTCCTCACTTTCTCCTCCCCTTACCTACCTTTTTAATTACCTACATATGTTCTCATGTTTCAGGTGTGGCATTATATATTATTTCTTTGGGAAAACATTCTCTGATGTATCCCCCAACCCTGACTCTGTTCTGCCCATGCTGTTTTATACTCACTGTATATTGTGCTTTGCCTTTGTAGCCCTTACCAAAAGTGTGATTATATATACATTTGGAAAATTACTAGTTTATCATCTGTCACTGCCAGGAAACTGTGGGCCTAACCAGAGTAAAGCTATATTTATTGTTCAATATTATTAATATATCCCATAGTAGCAAATAATACATACATATTGGGTAACAATATGTATATATTAAATACTTGTTGAATCTGTAAATAATTTCCAAAAATATATTTAACATTTTGACCCTTTGCTTTAACCAGAATTTGTAAAAAGAAATTCTAGATTCTCTTAGAACTTTTAACTCTAAAAGTTTAGAGGGAAACCATAAAGGCTCCAGAAAAGAATAAAGAGGTAATCTACAAAGGAACAACACGAAGATTAACAGCAGATTTTACCATGGACACCATGGATACTAGATATTACAAGTAAATGGCACCATATTTTAAAAGTTGTATAGGAAAAAGATTTTAAACATAGAATCCTAAAATTAGATTCAATTTTGAGAGTAAAAATACATTTTAATATTTACGAATTCAGAAAGTTTGCCATTTTCACATTATTTCTGAAAAGATTACTGGAGAATATACTTTACAAACCCAAAGTAATTATAAACACATACACACATACACACACATACGCATAATATGTCTTTTCTCCATGCCAATGTACACATCCAAAAATCAAAAGTAAAACAGGAAAATAAAATCTGAAATCTATACCTGAAAGGCATGACAGCTCTAGGTATACTTGGAATAAAGGAGATATTCCAGATATTATCTAGATAACAGATATTATCTAGATGTTGATAACATTTTAATGTTTGCTCAAAATTTAGTGGTAGCTATCATAGTTTGTATATAAGGAAAATTTTCTCATCGCTTACGAAAAAAAAATTATCAATGTGACCACAGAGAGAAAGGCTAGGGGAAAAGCCATAGGGAAGCATAGGATAAAATGTGGCAAGATACATTCATATGTAACAGTAAGTAAAATATTTAAAAGAGAAGACATAGAATGTGTTCAGAAAAGATCAAGCTACAGTATTAAGAGACAGAAAACAGAAAATAAAATTTAGAAATAAAGCAACATAGGAAAAAATACAGTGCAATAATGAAAAAGAAAGTAAATATAGCGCCTTTAATATTGAACGTAGAAACCAATGCAAAAAACTAAAATCTTATCAGAGGTGTATGTCATAAATGATATAATTTAACATGACGTGAATCTTGAATCTTTATATTAGGTTGGTGCAAAAGTAATTGCAGTTTCAGACTGTGAATTTTAAATCATTATAACTAGACTCAAATATATCGTTATTAATCAAAATAGGAACCATTACAATCATTTTTGCCAATGAGAAATAAGTTTATTTATTCCTGTAGCATTTAAGTTCGTGCTTGGGGATTCTACAAACTCTTGGAACACATTTTCTGCACCCTGTTGGTTGTGGAAGCATTTTCCCTGCAAAAAGTCAAGGTGCTTGAAGAGGTGGTAGTCAGTTGGTGAGAGGTCAGGTGAATATGGTGGAGGAGGCAAAACTTCAACTTTAGAAGTGTTGCAGGCGTTGCAGTTTTCAGTGTATCTCATCCATCTGCTGAGCATACTTCTCAGATGGAATCATTTCTCTGGGATTCAGACAGCCGTAGTGGACCAGACTGGCAGCAGACCACCAAACAGTGACCATGACATTTGTTTGGTGCAAGTTTGGCTTTGGGAAGTGCTTTGGAGCTTCTTCTTGGTCCAGCCACTGAGCTGGTCTATAAAATCCACTTTTCGTGACATGTCACAATCTGATTGAGAAATGGTTTGTTGTTGCTACATATGGTAAGAGAAGACACTTCAAAACGACGACTTTTTTGATTTTCGGTCAGCTCATGAGGCACCCACTTATCGAGCTTTTTTGCCTTTCCAGTTTGCTTCAAATGCTGAATGACTGTAGAATGGTCGAACTTGAGTTCTTTGGCAACTTCTCATGTAATCATAAGAGGATCAGCTTCGATGATTGCTCTCAACTGGTTGTTGTCAACTTCTGAGCTGGCCACTGTGCTCCTCATCTTCAAGGATCTCACCTTCTTTGCAAAACTTCTTCAATCACCACTGCACTGTATGTTCATGAGCAGTTCCTGGGCCAAATGTGTTGTTGATGTTGTGAGTTGTCTCCGCTGCTTTACGACCGACCCATTTTGAACTCAAATAAGAAAGTTGCTCAAATTTGCTTTTTTTCTAACATCATTTCCGTGGTCTAAAATAAATATAAAATAAACAGCAAGTAATAAGTCATTGGCAAAAAAATACAAAGCAAGAAATATGCATTAAAATGATGTATAACGTAACCAATTTATCTAGGAATGTATTCTAATATCAAACGGCAAATTTCAACAATGCTACAACTGCAATTACTTTTGCACCAATCTAATTCTAATAGTGGAATGTTTATATTAAGGTAATCTTTATATCAATAATGTAATAATCTTTATATTAGTAACAATTAACCTTTATATTAATATATTTAATATACTGTATTGGCTTATTTATACTGTTTTAATATCAAAAAGTAAAGAACTTGGTCATGCAAATGAGCACTGAGGGTGAAAGTCTGCATGGATGGCAGAAATGTGGCAGGGGTTCTCCAGGGCAGGGTTCAAGGGTAAGAGAAGTGACCTGAGCCCAAATCTTCCAGAGTACCTTCCTCTCTTCTTTCCTTCCTATTCAATGGGCTGTTTTGGCCACCAATGAAGGAGAAATTGGTCACCTTCTTTTCCAGTAGTGATGTCGTTCTTTAACTGCAGGGTAATGAGGTATGACTTGACTTAAACATACTCAAATCTTTACCTTTACCACTGGCTCTCCTTTTGCACACTATGAGCTTATTATTCTAATCAAAGAAATATTGGTGCCATTGAAACTGAGGGTTTTGAGCAACAAATCACCCTCCTTGATTATAAGTTGGTCCTTCCTTCAGGAAAACATGGGCAACTTATTTGTGTGCTTTTTCTAGATTTCACAGGTAAACAATGTTGACAGTGAATTATTAACTTTCCATAGAGATCATTTAAGTTGAAAGAGTCCATGGATAGATAGTACCAAACCCAATGAAGGATGAGAATGACTGTGACTTTGATGTTGATACCTACCCATACGTCAATAGACCATAGTTTAAAAACAGGGAGCCACGGAAGTACAAGACTGAGACAACTGTATACAAAAAAAGAAAAAAAGATTTCAGAAATAGAAAGAATTATGATCCAAGTGATGGGAGAGCGAAAGCATCATAAGGGCAGTACTTTGGAAGATTTTAAAGTTAAAAGATATAAGAAAAGAATGGCCAGGAAGCTTGAATCAAAGATTACTTAACACTTTTTAATAGAAGTGTTAATGAATTGATTTTTTGAGCCTGAGTCTCAAGATATTTTTTGAATTAAGCCTTTCTTATTTTATGAGATGCAAAAGACCTATTTCTTTTCTGTTGCATGTCTTTCTTCTTTGCCCTTCTGATCTACACAGGGCATGCACAAACAGTATTAAAAACATTTTTTAAAAAGATTATAAGGTATATTTATGATTTTTTAAAAATAGAAATTGCAAAATGCTTCTCTCTCCAATTCTGTTTGTCTTTGCATTACTGTATGAATTTTTGGATTTTGCCAAATTAGTCAGTTAAAATAGGAATGTTGAATCATTTGAGTAGGCATGTGCCAACATTGTTTTGTAAAAGATACTGATACATGATAGTTAGAACAATAGGAAAGAAACTTCTAGAAAGCTTTGTATCTCCAAACTGAATGAAGTAAAGTAGTCAACTTTGGGATGAACTGAATAGTTTTCATGTGCCCCCATTTCCTGCATGTTTTATAGTGCATCTGCTACCTTTCTGTATAAAAAAAAAAAAAAGTTTCAGCATTGCTCTTCCTGTGTTTGAACTTGGTTTCTTTTCTCCAATAAACCCAGCAGGTAACAGCGGATGCAGATGGAGAACCAAGTTATAATTACCATCAACAGCATCGCCTTTTCTACTTTGCCAAATGCTGCCTGTTTCGGGCAGGCCACTCCAGAGTTTCTTCTCTTGGAGGCCTGCTTCTGCCTAAATCAGTGTGCATTCCCTTTGATATTCCCACAGTGTGCACAATACACCCTGGAACACACACTGCTCAGGGTAATATGTCTCTAATGCAATGAAATCAATGGGAACACAGCCTTTTTTGCCTGACAGTATTGTCAGGGTATATTATCTGGTTTAGGCTGTGGCTTCAGTTCATAGCAGTCGTCAGTTAAATTTCCCTTTCTGAAGCTGAGCAAAGTGTGGTAATGTCACAGCCACAGGCGACTGCCGTTCATAGGACGCTTACCAGAGAAGCATAGCCTCCTGGCTTGTCACACTGTATATATCTCAGGGTCTTCTCTTCCTTCCTAGTCAGAGGTTTCCAAGAATGTTGCCTGGAGCAGTCATGGGATGCAAAAGAGAGAGATTTTTGTTCTGCACTTAGCAACATTACCACACTTCACACTCAGTTTCTGATAAGGGAAAATTTAACTGACTTGCTCTGAACTCAATCTATCAGATAATACACTCTGACAGGGCTGTGGATAAAGGCTAGAAAACCTACTAATTTATATTTCATTATCTCTGCACTTGGCTTAATCTGTTATCTTTTGCTAAGTGTTACAAAGATAACAAGGAGAGCTGAACTGAAAGGGGAAAGGGGAACCCTGACCCCACAGGGGAGGCAGGAAGACACACTGGATAATTCAGCCTCTTGTTTTAAGAAGTTATATGTCAGGGGATAACTTTGTGCCTAAGATTAGAATAGGAAGGGCAATCTTGCTCAGGTATGGAGTGGGTGGCCATTTCTAGCATCCTCTGCTCCCTGCTGTGCATCAGAAAACAAAATAAGGATAATGGATTTGTGAAATAGCACATGTTGACACCCAGGTACCTCCTAACCCATATCTCGTGTGGTGCACTCACGAGCCAAAATAAATGATCTTCCCAGTACCTAGCCAGTGCTATTGAAAAAGACACTTCTAAGTACTGATGTACGTTCATTGAACCAATGACGTTATAGGGCACATAAGGCTTAATTCAGGGATAACTCTGCTCTTCTCCAGGATAGAAGATGGCCAGTTGTCATAAACACTCTGGGGGGTGGTGGGGGAAGGGTGGGGTTTATGTCCAATTCCTGTACAGAATGTAGCAGTACTATCTGGCAGTTCTATAGATATGGGTAAACTCACATTGGAGTTGTCCAAGCTTTGAAAATGGATTATAAAATATAGATAACAAATACAGGATTGAAGGGATTCTCTAGAATTATGCTACAGGGTATTTTACTGTATATTCACTAACATTTATATTTCAGGCAATAGGTCAGATATTAGAAATCCAACCCTTTATAAAGCTCTTTGTCTTGAAAAGAGAGCCATGCAGGCACCTCTCACAGAGGCTCATCTAACTCTTTTTTTGGGCTGTGTTGACAAGAAGCATATTGATAGCATGCTAGGTGTATGACTAGAGTTCAGTTTAAGACTAGCTCTTCTTGTAAATTATGCTAAGAGGAATATTCCCCTCTTGTGGCATATACAAAGCAGAGTTATGAACTGGTGTATCTTTGTTCTCAGAATGGCCAGACTCTATTTCTCAGTACATGGCATGTGATTCCTACCCTCTGAGCTGTGGCTTCCACATCTGTGGGGGGAGGATAAGAGTACATGCTCTACCCATATTTTAGGGATGAAATGTGCCAAAGAGGAAGTCATTATAAACATAGAATTTTAGGGCTAAAAGCAACCATAGAGATTATTTAATGGAAAATAACTAAACTAGGAGTGAGAATGTCTGGCTTAGCATCCTAGCTCTGTCATCGACTCATTGTGATGCCTCAGGAAAACACCATCCTAAAGCCTCAGAGCCATCTTCTGCAAGATGAGAACACGTGAATAATTTCTTTCCAAGACTTCCTTTCATTTTAATTCCATGCAATGGTTTCTACAAAAGCAGAAACCTGCCAGAGTCACACAGGTGGTTGATGCAGTAACCTGTACCTGATTCTCTGACTCTTGTTCCGCTATCTTTCCTTTTTTAAAAA
This sequence comes from Eulemur rufifrons, assembly GCF_041146395.1. Lineage (NCBI taxonomy): Eukaryota > Metazoa > Chordata > Mammalia > Primates > Lemuridae > Eulemur > Eulemur rufifrons. The sequence goes on along the minus strand of NC_090997.1, from coordinate 18,389,203 downwards.
ATATCATCCTACCCAAACCTGTTTTAAAAATAAAATTATTTCAGATCCTTGGAAAAGTACCTTAAAGATTCAACAATGAGCCAACTGTCCCAATAAATAAATACTAGCTGCCATTGTAGGGCAGCTTCAAATGGATTCTTTATTAATCTTTAAAACTACAAAACAGCTACTGAAATAATCTAAATTTCAAAGTACAGTTCTGAAATGCACATTTAAAATCCAGGAATAACTGTATATTTGCTTTAAAATATGTCTTTTCCTAATGATGTACTCGAAATATCTCTGTAAAGGTGACATCAGCTCCCAAGATTTTTTATTCTTACAGAATGTGGTGCCCTAAATTTAGGCTTTTTCTGAAAGATCCTATATCAGCAATTTGCATTCTAAACTACTTCTAACATAAGCAGCCTGATCCTCACTTGATTGTTTGGGCAATTTCTCCAAGGAACTCTATATTTACTCCAAGGGAGGTAGTGATAAGGACTATTCATCATTTTGATTTTTATCCACCTCCCCCACACAACCACTTTGGTTCCAGGGTTTTGTGTGTGTCTTTAAAAGCAAATTTGGAAATGGCCTTCTTGCTCTGTCACAGTTGCTCTTGCCATCAAATATTGCCACTGTGTTAGGTTTACCTTTCTATTCCTATAAGACACTCTCCTATCAACATTACTGAATAAGGCTTATCCTGCAGTTCATCATTTAACTTATAAGCTAAGGCTCAATTTGAAGGTACAGATAAAGGTCATATCATATTAGTTGGGAACACATATTCCCCATTCCTGATGTTTTTCTTTTCTATGAAGAGAGCTTTAATATTATAACTCTAAGTCATTCTCCAATATATTATTTATTTCACCCTTGGGGAGATGAAGAGAATTACTTGACTTGCGGCATTGGGAGTAATAGCTAGGCACACGGGGCTTACCCCCAACTTTCCATTCTGTCTTGTCTGCTGTCCCACTACTATTTTTGTTCCCTGGAGAGGGAAGAAGGAAATATGAAGTATGCTTGGGACCAGACTTGCCTGTGCTTTGGGGTTAATAATTCTGGGATTCAGTTATGAAGTCCATTGTGCTCTTGCACTAAAGTTCTTCCTTCAGATTAATCCTTATCAGTAATAATGGTGCCATTATATTTCATATTGTTCAGACCTTGGATAGGAAGAAGTGGAGTTAGTTATTGAAATCCCTCAGAGAAACTACCTCCAACACAAAGATTAAAATGATGAATTATCTTATTAAGTCAACACACTCTTAGAGATCATCTATTAAGTGCTAGGCATGTTGTAACAAATGGAGAAAACAGGAAGGAATTAGACATAGTTCCTTTCTTATAGGAGCTCAGAGCTCGATAGAGTAAATTGGTAGGGATGACTAGAGACATTAGAAGGAAGAGGACAATGTTAAGACACACAGATGTTTATCCCTATCAATCACCTCTAAATTATCTATGAGTTTGGGGTGGAGGAAGGTAAAGAAAATAAAGGAAAAAGATAAATTGTACGCTCATAAGTGATTCTACTGATAATTTAGCCAAAAGTTAAATTTTTTCCTATAGTTATCTTTTTAAAAGCTTATTTTAAAAATGCAAATCTTGCCCAGATGCTCGGTAGAGCATCAGACTTTTAATCTAAAAATACAAATCTTCATAAAAAAATAACTTTTTCTGTGGACCAGGAAAGTTGAGTCTAAGTCTGTAGCAAAGTAGAAAAATGAAACCTAATAAATTAAAAATGCAATTCTTATAAAGGCCATATATGACAAACCCACAGCTAATATTGTACTGAACAGAGAAAAGTTGAAAGATTTTTCTCTGAAATCTGGAAGAAGACAAGGATGTCCACTTTCACCACTTCTATTCAACATAGTACTGAAAGTCCTAGCCATAGCAATTAGTCAAGAGACAGAAATAAAAGCAAGGCATCCAAATTGTAAAGGAGGAAGTAAAATAATTCCTGTTTGCAGATGACATGATCCTAAGTAGAGGAAACTCAAAAGACTTTACCAAAAAACTATTAGATCTAATAAGTGAATTCAGTAATTTTCAGGATATAAAATTATTTCTATACCCTAATAGCAAACTGTCTGAAAAAGAAATCGATAAAACAATTACATTTATATTAACTACAAAAAATAAAACATTAAGAATAAATTTAAACAAGGAGGTGAAAGACCTGTACACTGAAAGCTATGTTTATAAAATTGATAAAAAACATTGAAGAAGACATAGTAAATGGAAAGATCTCCCATATTCATGGATTAGAAGAATTAATATTGTAAAAATGTTCAGACTACCCAAAATGATCTACAGATTTAATGTAATTCCCCTCAAAATACCAATGAAATTCTTCATAGAAATGGAAAAGAATTTCTAAAATTTGTATGGAACATCAAAAGACTCTAAGTATCCAAGGCGATCTTGAGGAAAAAGAACAAAGGTGGAGATATCATACTACCTGATTTCAAAATACACTATAAAGCTATTGTAAATACAATAGTAAGATGCTGGCATTAAAACAGACACATAGGCCAATAGAACAGAATAGAGAGCCCAGAAGTAAATCCAGACATTTATGGCAATTTATTTTTGACAAAGGTGCCACGAATGCACAACAGGAGGACAGTCTCTTCAACAAATAGCAATGGGACAACTAGGTATCCACATGCTGAAGAACGAAATTGGACCCTTATCTCTCATCAGATATGAAAATCAACTCAAAATGGGATAAAGACTTAAAATATAAGATCCAAAACTCTAAAACTACTAGAAGAAAATACAGGGGGAAAGTTCCATGGTATTGGTCTGGGCAATGATTTTTTGGATAGAACCTCAAAATTGGACAACTGGGGTTACATCAAACTGAAAAGCTTCTGCACATAAAATGAAATAATCAACAGAGTGAGGAAACAACCTACAGAATAGGAGAAAATATTTGTAAACGACAGAACTGATAAAAGGTTAATATACAAAATATATAAAAACTCAAAAAATTCAATAGCAAGAAGATTGATTAAAAAATGAGCAAAAGAACTGAATAGACATTTCTCAAAAGAAGACATACAAATGGCCAACAGGTATATGAAAAAATAACATAAGTTATCATCAGGGAAATGCACATGAAGACTACAATGAGATATCACTTCGCTCCTATTAGGATGCCTAGTATCAAAAACACAAAAGATAAGTGTTGGTGAGGATGTGAAGAAAAGGGAACTAACACACTATTGGTGGGAATCTAAATTAGTAGAGTCATTTTGGCAAACAGTATGAAGGCTCCTCAAAATATTAAAAATAGAACTACTACATAATCTAGCAATCCCACTACTGAATATATATCCAAAGAAAATAAAATCAGTGTGTCAAAGGGACAGCCATACTCTGATGTTTAGTACAGTGCTATTCACAATACCTAAGATAAGGAATCAACTTAAATGTCCATCAACAGATGAATGGAGAAAAAAATGTAGTATATACATATATAAAATAGAATACTCTTCAGCCATAAAAGAAAAAATGAAATCTTGTCATTTGTGACAACATGAATGAACCTGGAGGACATTATGTTAAGTGAAATAAGCCAGGTATAGAAAGACAATACCTTATCATCTCACTCATGTATGGAATCTAAAAGAGCTGATCTCGTAGAAGTAGAGAGTAGAATAGTGGTTACCAGTGGTTGTGGTGCTTAGGAAAGAGGGGGTGATAGAGAGACATTGGTCAAAGAATATATAATTCCAGTTAGGAGGAATAAGCTCTCCATTGTATAGCATGGTGACTATAGTTAATGATTATAAATTGTATTCTTGAAAAATGAAAGAGTGGATGTTAAGTGTTCTCACCCCAAAAATGATAACTATGTGAGGTGATGCATTTGTTAATCAGCTAGATGTAACCACTGTGCATGCATATATAATTCAAAATATCATGTTTTACATTATAAATATAATACATACAATTTTACCTGTCAATTAAAAAAATGAAAACATAGAATAATAAAAAGTGTAATTTTTAATTACATTTGACAAATTGGGTGCTTAGGTAGCTAATAGATATTTTGTCATGAGCAAACAAATTAGTTTCACCTAATTTACAAATTAGGAGTCATAGCCGGCACTTTGTGGGGTTTTTGTAGTGATTAAAGGTAATGAATTAGAGGTCTTGGCATGAGGTAAATGAGTAATCAATAAATGGTAAAGATTGCTGTTTATATGGTTGCAAACATTTTTCTCATATTCAAGAAATTTCTTGAATCTGAAGGTTATAAATATCTGTATGTTTCTGTCATATGGGGAAAATAATGCATAGCTTATAACCTTTTCTTTAGACATTTTTGACATTATGCAATCATTACTGAAAATGATCAAAATGTGCATAGCATGAGATTATGCTGGGGTGAAGGTATGGAGTCAAATACATCAGGGAAAAGGCAGAGACAAAGGAGTATGTTAATTCATAGATAATCAATCATTTATTAATTATCCTGTGACGTTTAAAGAGTAGAATGTATTTAGACAAACATTTATCATTTAATTGGCTATATTTGCCTGTTGACTTGAAACAAATTATCTTTGTTTCTGAAATTCTTAGCAAATATTATTGACCTTTTTAAATTTCTGTTTGATAAATCCCACAAAAGACTACAAGTTACAAAAACAAGTGTTGGCATATCAATGATTATTCCTATTAAACAAACTTTCTCTATTCCACAGAATCTAAATGAAAATTTGTTTTCTGAATGATACATTTCAATACCAGAAACAGTAAATTACTAAGCCCCAGTCAGAAGATTTTATGAATTGACAAAAATTCATGGGAAATGCATATGCTATAGGGAAAAATATCCTGTTACTATGCTTCTGGTTCTTAGTGTTGGGCTAGATTTGAGGGGAGAGAGTGGTGGTTGGAGAGAGAGAGAATATAACATTTTCACTTTGAAGGAGCTGCCACAGTACTGTTTCATTCTGTTTGTATTTTATCTTCCCTTTACTCCCCAAATTAAAGTTTTGATTTGGATCTATTCACATTAACATTACACATTAACACATTTTTACATTAGCCACAACAAAGCAGAGATTAGATTTTGTCTCTGTTTACGTTGACTATCTGTAGACAAAAATTCCTTTTTTTTTTTTTTTTGAGACAGAGTGTCGCTTTGTTCCCCTGGCTGGAGTGAGTGCCGTGGCATCAGCCTAGCTCACAGCAACCTCAAACTCCTGGGCTTAAGCGATCCTACTGCCTCAGCCTCCCGAGTAGCTGGGACTACAGGTGTGCGCCACCGTGCCCGGCTAATTTTTTTTTCTATATATATTTTAGTTGGCCAGATAATTTCTTTCTATTTTTAGTAGAGACGGGGTCTCACTCTTGCTCAGGCTGGTTTCAAACTCCTGACCTCGAGTGATCCACCAGCCTCAGCCTCCCAGAGTGCCAGGATTACAGGCGTGAGCCACCGCGCCCGGCCAACAAAAATTCTTATATGTAGTCCCTGATCAAATTATGTCCCATTCACCATGCACCACTTTGGGATCCATGCATCCTGCAATCTTCAGCCACATCAGTGATCGTAAAAATTCCCATTAGCAAAAGTTCAGCCTTAGCAAACAACCCTGTGTGCTTTATTCAGGGTTAGTAAATTGCATAAGAGGTATTGCATTTTCAGTCACCAGCTGTCTCCTTGCGTGCCATTGCCAACTTTCTAGAGAGAATTTGGTTCAGTATGTATTTTGCTAGAAGGATGAGCCATCACTGTTATGTGAAGCCAAAAGCATACTGCTGCACTAAATCCCCTGCAAGTTCATAATTCAAGGAATGCAGCACTCTATAGAAATAAATTTATTGAAGCACTTGAAAAGCTGGGTGTTTTTAATTAAGGGTTTCCTGATACTTTCAGTACACACATACACAAACACACTTGGCTCCCCAGAATTGACACTAGGAGAGGGATGGAGAAAGTTAAAATTCCTCCCTGTCACACTTGAGATCTGCTGCTATCCATTCTTGTGCAATCCATTTAATCACATGACAAACATGTATGCACATACACAGCCATACACGCATGTGTTCACACACACACACACACACACACACACAGAGCCATTTCCCCACTTTCTTCTTTCCAGTAGACAGGGGTCACAATTGCTACAACCTCCACAGGTACCAGTTCTAAATGTTTCCTTTTATCTTGCTGTAGTTTAGAGAGGCAAGTTTTACAGCCAGCATATACTGTATCCATATTGTGAAAACCAGCAATCCCCCAAATCTCAGTGGCTTAATCCAAGAGAAATTCAATTTTTTACTCATGGTCACTATATGTCACTGGTCAAAAGAAACACTTGAAGTATAAATTATTATCATAATCATTATAGCAAAAATAAAATAAAACACTAGTATATGTTAGAAAATTTCTACTAAATCTCATGATCTCTGGATGAAGTAGATATTATACTAGTAGAGAGAGGTGTGGGAACCGTGGCTTAATGAGATTAAAAAACTTTTCCAGGTCTTTCTAACTTCTTAGGTTATTTTTTCAGGACAGAACTATTTTTGCTTGTTTTTTAGAGCAATCTTTTCCTAGTATGTAATATCAGGGTAACTAGAAAGCTGAATTAGCAATCAGAAGGTTACTTCTTTAGTAAAAATAGAATCAGAGAAAAATTAGGTAAAAACTCATACTTAACTCCCCACCCACACTGTGATGAATATG